>NW_027506008.1:0-133493 GCF_021521415.1 Bidens hawaiensis | reverse complement strand
GTCTTATAGAATTTATGAAAATTAATCATATTTAATATAATTAAAAATGAAAATTAAAATGGTTTACAAGGTTTTCAAAGTGTTTAACTCTATCAATAAATTTTATTTAATTTAAAAATTCACTGGTTTAGTTTTATTAGTTAAAAAAACAACATATGAAAAAGATGGTAATAATAATAATCCAAGATTTATTCTAGTGTTTTGCGTGGAAAAATTCATGAATATATTATCTTGATTATGAATGTTTTAATGTGCATGCAATACTACAGGGTGAAGAAAAGTATAATTGCATAGAAATGATCACATAAAATACATGAAATGAGAATTGATATTAATTATATTATTATTAAGATATATATATATATATATATATATATATATATATATATAAACAAAACTAAACATTTAAAACGGGTCGGGTTTTCGGGTTTGAAAATTAAAAAATGTTACATAGAGCCTTGAGCAAATCATCAAGATCAATAACAACACCATCTGAGAGCTTGAGGAGAATAAGGAGAAAGTTGCAGACCTTACCAAGATCGGTGAGAAAAAATCCATGTTCATCGAGAAGAAGGCTAAAGATTATGTTCAGCTTAAGCTGGATTATGAAGAGTCAAAGCTACTCATGCCAAGGAGATGAAGGATTACAAGACTCATCATTAGTTGTTTGTTACTCTTGATATTTGCCAAGCCATGATCAAGCTGATGGAACAAGCGAGTGATCCAGATTTTGACAAGTCTTCCTTGGACCTCAAGGGATTGAAGGTTTGGTCGGTGGAACTCCTTAAGGAAACAAGTCAAGTTCCCGCTCAGGATCATGCTGAGATGAGCAAGGCTAATGAAGATAAGGATGAAGAGGCTAAGGATGAGGCCGGTGAAGGTGAAAATGTGGTGCAGGCTAAGATGAATGAAGGGTTTCGGAGGGGCTATGAAGGATGACAAAGACAAAGCCCGAGCCCCTCCTTGTTTGATGTTTTTGATATGGTTGTATTTAAAGCAATTTACTTTTCTTGTTTGGTGGTGATGTTTAAAACAACCATCTCTAAGGCTTTAAGACAATAGATGATCAAGGTGGAGAGAGGGATCCTAAGTTTCTGGACGAAACTTTGATTATCAGTTTAGGAAAAGTTTTGATATCCATGATGGAGAGATCTTGGGTTACCGGACGAATACATGGATGTCATATTTTGATTAATATGATGATAACTTTTGGCTTTACTTATGTCTTTCTATTTTTATGTCAAAAAGATATGTTTATGAAAGCATTAGTTGAAATACCCCTAGTCAAATTTGGTTGAAAACATAGCTTTGTAAATAACTTCTCACCACATACTTAGAAAAGTAAAGGAAATATCATACCAGTTTAGATAGAATAAAAAATGATCGTTAATCAAACAAGGACTGATGGTGGAAACTCTGGACTTTGAAAATAACCAATCATGATAGTAGTTATCTTAGTTGTACTTTAAGATCCCGCAAGACACGTTAGTATAATATCCTCTGAGGATTTTTGTAGCAATTAAGTGATCCCGAGGATCCTGGGAAAAATCCCGAATGTAATCTTGAGTTAACACGTGAGTGTTAAATACTTGGGACAAGACAAAACTGAGGTTACACCCAATAATCGTAAGTGACATGAAAATTCCAAAATATTAACTTAACACATGAGTGTTAAAATACTTGGGACAAGCCATGTTGTATAACATGTATATGTTATTCCATTGATAATATTATTGAGGAACCAACATGTGGCTGATAATAATGAAATTGTCGGCCACATCTAAATGAACTAGTCTCGCCTTTTGAACTACATGTGGATGTCGTGAGCTCAGGTGGAGTGTTCAAACTCAATTCTTAGAAAGGTGAAAACCTTTGAAGGGATTTGTACCTTAAACGTAGAGAGGTGGCTAGACCTCTAGGAATGCATTCATTTTCTTAGTGGGATTCCGATTCTACAAAACAGCTGAACCTTTGTGAGGGTGGGTGTTAGCTTGGTGTTTCTAACACCCCTCCAATGGTTAATTCAGTAAGGGGATACAAAAGACAATAAGAAATGAAATAAATAACTGAAATGGTTGGGATAGAATATATACCATACCAAGTTAGTAATGAAATTATAACATACATGAAATAGAGTTTAAGGTGAACAACATTCCAGGATCTTGGTAGGATCCTTTCATCCAAAGTAGACAGCTGGTATGCTCCTTTACCCGCTTCATCATTAATCAAGTATGGTCCTTCCAATTTGGGGTGCTAACTTACTATCTTAGGATAAGTGGTATTTTGAAAAGCTTTTCTCATCACCAAATTACCTACTTGGAATCTTCTCACTCTAGCAGTTTTATTATAAGACCTGGCTATTCTCTGTTGGTATGCTGGAATGCGAAGCTTGGCAAAAACCCTAAGTTCATCGATAATGTCATGATCATTGGCAAGATCCCGATCATTGGTTTCGAGACTTTGCAGACAGGATCTTGCTGTTGAAATCACCATCTCTGTCGGGATTACAATTTCAGTTCCAAATACCAAAGAGAAAAGAGTTTGATTGGTTGCATTCGTTGATTTGGTTCTATCTGCCCATAACTCAAATGGAAGTTCTTCAGCCTAGTTTTCTTTCTTTGTCCCTAGATTCTTCTTCAAATTGTTGATGATAACCTTGTCCGAGGATTCTGCTTGTCCATTATCTTAAGGTGTATCGGCGTTCAAGTTATCATCTTTATTCCCAGGCAACAATGAAGTCAATTGTTCTTTGACCTATGAATTGTGAGCCATTATCACATGTGATTTCCGCCAAGATCCCAAATATTGTCAGGATATTGAACTTGATGAAGAATATTACTTCCTTCTCTCTGACTTTAGCGAATGCTATTGCTTCGATCCATTTGGAATAATAATCTGTCGTTGCTAACATGAATACCTTTCCTCTTGGAGCATTTGGTAGTTTACCCACGTTGTCCATCCCCTACTTCATAAAATGCCAAGGAGAGATGATCGGGTACATAAGTTCTACTGGTTGGTGAAGGATGTTGTTATGTCTTTGGCAGACATCACACTTTTGAGCATAAGTCATTGCATCATTCCTCATAGTTGGCCAATAATAACCAGTTATGAGGATTTTCGAAAACAATGACCTAGTGTGATTTCCACACTCACCCTCATGAATATCCTTCAGTACTTCTTGGATTTTAGGATTCTCCAAGCCTCTTAAATATAGACCCGCAATAGATATCCAATAAAAAATATCGTGTAAAGTAAAGAATCGAGATACATTCAGACGAACAACTTTCGGTTTTTCTTCCTTAGGGATCTCGTTATGTTATAAAACTTTTTGATGGGTTAGGTCCAGGATCCCTGGATAACTTCAAGATCCTGATTAGTAACATCTTTCGTGTTCATCACTTATTTCTCATTATCTTCAGGCATATCTATGGCTTGGTTTAGGATATGTATGATTAGAATTTTTGTTTATGTTGGTATCCTGAAAGCCGAACCAAGGTTTGCCAAGGCATCAACTTCAACATTTTCTTCTCTGGTTTCTGCATCTCCCTTACCAAATCCGCCCACATTAGGATTACTTGTCAACGGTTGATCCAATTTGATAGATTCGCCTTCTGAAACAAGAAGTTCTGGCCCCAGAGGGATAATATCAACCACTTGACGTCCATCCGATGCATCCGCTATGGTTATTTCCACAAAAGTTTCAAACTTCTCTGCCAGAATTTTACCTATAAAGAGATATTGGGTTAGTATTTCACTTTTGACTGCATAGGATCAGTTAAAGTGATTAGAAAGTAATAAGAAATATACGAATACATTAATATATCTAATTCTCATATCCTTAGATAGTTGAAGGCCAGAAACTAAGACTTCATACTCAGCTTCATTGTTGATGGTTTAGGAATCACATATAATTGCATGGGTATGATGTCCCCCTTGTGGCGGTTTTAGGATAATTCCCATGTCTGTCCCCTTGACATTTGAGGCTCCATCAATATACAATTGTAAGTCCCGAATCTGGATCACTACAACGCAATATAAAAAAAACGTGATTGGGAGGAATCCAAACACGTGATGAATCAAGAAATAGATAAAGAGAACACAAACACGAGATTCAATGCACACATTTATTATCAATGTTAGGTACTTAATCGCACAATACAAAACCAATTACACTTTTAGAGAGAATGATATATAAGTGTCTAACCTAACAAATAATATAGCATAACTTATATAGGTTAGTACAAGCCATACGGGCCAAGCCCAGTCTAAACCCAATACTCGTCAAGCCCACCGAAATCCCTATCCATAGGGATTTCGGTTAATGCTAAACAAATCCGTAAACGCTATACAAAGCATAAACCACCAAAGTAAGTCCTAGCAGTCTTCCCATTAGATTATTGCTTTCCTTTATCACGTCTTGCCAATTAAAATGTAATAGCTTCTCTTAATACTTTGAAGATTGAATAAAATCAATACGTCTTGTTGCGGTTATCCATATGTTTAGTCTTGGAGCTTCATTTGGTCCGCCGCTGGTCTTGTTTTTGCTCAGCCTTACGGTTTCAGCCTCATGAACCCGATTTCTGTTCGCCATCTTCTTGACCCAAGCACTTGAACCCTTCTCATTTTCAACTCCGGTCTTCTTTATTCTCCATTCTGGCCCATCATCCATTTCAATACATTCTAACACCATGCATAAGAAGTATTTTCAAGCTCCTTTTTACACTCTTTACAACCCATGTTGATGTTGATTCTGTTGTCTTCTTGAAGTCATTCCTTTTAGCTCGTCTTTTCATTGTGCTTCCCACAAAATGATAACTTACGTTCCTCTTGACGTCATCTTATCTTCACTCGATTTCCAAAAAGAATCATCCAAAACTTCATCTGATTAACCCTCATCTGCAACAAACAATCAATGAAACACAACTACTAGATTACATTCATCATATGAAGTTCTTAGTTAACCACAAATATATTTGGTTAACCAAAAACCAAGAATCATCAACATGCAAAACATTAATAAAATGTGATGATAAATAATCGAAAACATTTGTAGAGGGTTATAGAATCTCTAAAGACTTCGGTCTTAGAAAGAGAGAGAGTGTGATTTTTAATTTTGAAAGATTGATTTGACACTTACACTCCCCAAAAAATCTTTAAATCATAAGTAACTGATACTCAAGAGCCGAAAATAGATCTTTAACGATCTCGGTCAATGTGGCCATAAATGGTAAACAAATATTAAAAACAATTCAACAATTTAAACCCTTTTTTAACAAAAAAATTCCCATAACTCACCTGATTCGATGATAATAAAAATTAGAAAAACATAATAAAAAAAATAAAATTAAACTCAAAAACAAAAATTTAACTTTTAAGAAACACAAGCATTTTACAACTTTGTTGACCTTTAGGGATCAAACGTTCTATGTTCAATCAAGGAACACTTTTCAGCACACACATACTTTGTAAGATCTAGTTCAATAAAGGAGCACTTTTCCGCTCTGATAACAATTGTAAGTCCCTAATCCGGATCTTGACAATATGATATAAACAATCGCACGTTAAGTAGGCGAAATATAGTTAACGTGGTGATTCAAGAACAATAATGAATATAATGAAATAATAGAAAGATGGAAACGATATAATATGGCTTCAATGCATACAATTATATAATGGAATAAATCGTCAAATACAAAAATCAATAAACTGAATATCTTGCACTCTAGGTTTGATGGTGGCTATGATTGTAGAAAATTGAGAGCTAAATCTAGAATAATATAAATATTATACAGGATTGCTAATACAAAGGCCCAAAGTCCAAACCCACAAGCCCAAGTTGAAAACCTATAGAGATTTTGGCTTTACATGCCCTCACGCCGTAAACCATATATTGTGTAACACTTCAACTCGCAAAATATCATTCTTTCGTCTTGATCATGATGTAGCTCTTTGATACGCATCAGTCACACCAATTTATGACTTAACAATCTCCTCTTAGACTGATGTAATCAAAGCCATGATAATATTCAATACGACATGATTAATAACTTTAGGTTATGCATCTGATGCTCTTCCATCTCCCCTTTTTTTATTGCATCATCCAATCTTTATCTTCAGATACTTCATATGCTTCCCTTGAAAGATTAATCAAATTTGATAGAAAGATCAATCAAAAATATATTAAAAAAACATTTTAACAAAATAAATAAACATATTTTTGTATTTTTGATTTTTCTTATTTTTCTATTAATTTTTATAGTGATTTTCTTGAAAAAAACTCAAAATGAGTTCATACCAAATTAACAAACTATATCACACATTAAGTTTAATACACACTCAACATACAAAATTTACAAATAATTTGGGATCAAAACGTTCGACGCCTGACCAAGGAACATTTTTAGCACGCGCATACTTAGCTAGATATAGTCCATTGTCGGTATTGTTGTCCACTTAAACTCATGCCATTAATACTTACTTAGAAAGATAAGACATGACACAATTTAGGTTTGTATGATCTAGTGGGATCCTCATTTAATATCCTAGAAACCACTTCGCCAAGTTTCATTTATAGTTTTACCGGATCGAGTCACCCTGATGCTGGCCAAACTTTTTAATGACAGCATTTATTTACTTTAATACAAACTTTGGAATATTTTTCAAATTCAAACGTTAAGGTTGAACGTTTGACTTACATGCCATGCAATGCGAACTTACATGCCTTACATTCGAGGTGTTTAGGACTTATAATGATGCCCCACCTCTGTAGTTCTAACTTTAACCCCTTAAGTTTGTAAATTTTTCATCAACTTTTGGTTGATTTATTAACACTTATTAGATATTTTATGAATTGTTATAATTAAAATATTGCATATATTTGGTTGACCAAACACTAATGGGCTTGTGTATGACCTGACCTTTCATTCCATTCCTTACGCAAGACTTAGTTAACTTTATAAGACCCTAAGATGTGTCCCACATAGAACAAGTTCAATTAGGTTCCAACAAGTTAACGATCAGACCGACTTTTTATTCTCTTGGGCTGATCCTACTGACACATAGAGTACAAAGTCTGTCCATTTCTGTTACAGCACCTTACGTGTGTTGATCTTATTGTTCACATGAAGATTCATATCATTTCCCAATGCAACGAAACAATTTTTAATTTTTAAAATTTTTATTTATTTTTAAAATTTTTTATATAAATAATAAAAATACACGCACACTATTTTTGTATTTTTTTAATATAAACAATAAAAACACACACACACTATTTTTGTATTTTTGCCTTTTTCTATGCTAAACTCGTGCATAAAAAACCTGTAATCAATCATCGATACGAGGCTATTAAGGAACCATACGAGCACATTAAACTGAGATGTACCAATGGGTTTACTAAATAAGTCCGTCATATTATTATCAATGTGGACTTGTTCTAATGAATCAATTTATGTTCCTAGCAATCTCTAATGAAATTTATTTTAATATCTATGTGCTTGGTTTTAGAATGTTGAACCGGTTTTTTAACAATGGAAATCTCCGCATCATTATTACAAATGATAGGAGTGTTAAGAAAATTCAAACCGTAATCCTACAATTGATGTTGCATCCAAATCATCTGTGAGCAACAAGAAGATGCTGCCACGTATTCAGACTTAGTAATGGATATCGACACCGTTTGTTGTTTCTTGCACTGCCATGAGATGAGTCTATCTCTCAAAAACTGACATCCAGCAGATGTATTTCCTGTCAATATCCAACCTCCATAATTGCTGTCAGCAATAGCATATATATCAAATCTGAGATACACTTAACAGACTTTGTTTCAACTCAAGGACATAGTTCACATTGTCGAACTTTAACACACCATTACTTACAATACCCTTTTGAGTGATCTTTCCCTTCTCTCATCCCGCAAAGGACACACACCTACCATTAATGGTTTGAATATCATGCAATTGGGTTATGTCTCATGTCATTTACCTGGAACAACCACTATCAATATACCATGGTTGTTCCTGCACAAAGTGCAGGATTAGTTAGATTTAGGTACCCAGTCAATAGTTACACTAGGTAAACCTGAAGTATCTATACATCGCACCTGCTGCCATGTCATGTCCTCCCTGTTCTCAAATATATTTCTAGAGTTAACACATGAATATTTAAGGGACTGGTCCGTTACAGTTTTAGGCAACCATCTGTAATCAGGGTTGAGCACTTTCTGATCAACACATATAGGTATTCTGACTTCAGCTTTGGGAACAGATGATGAACAAGTTCATGGTCCCTTAGCCTATTTCAGACTCGGGTTTGGTTTTGGGGCCAAACCAGGCCTTTTATTAGGTTTCTTTGCCATTGCTGGTTTTATGACATTTAGATCCTTGATCTGCATGTTTATGGATGTTCCATTCACCCTCAGATGAGTTTGCCTTGGAGGGTTTTCAGTTAAAATGATTTTGAAACCCTTTCCTAGGCATGCTCCTTTGTCTTCGTCCATAATTAGGAACATATGGACGATATGGGTTGTTTCTAGCTATATGACCTGGAGTTCCATAGTAGAAGCAGGTTTGTTTCTTTAAATAAAAGCAATTAACATGCGGGTCTCATATGTGTGCATGAACCTGCTTGATCTTTATTAGCATGTTCCTTATTAGTTGTTTTACCGCAAGAGAACTTACAAGTTTCACCTTCTTTTACAAATTTTGAAGCAACATACTTATTAGTTTTCACAGGTTTAACAACATTATTATCAGTCACACCAACAGTAAAAGCAGTAACAGAAGGTTCAAGCACATAGTTTTCGCTCTTAAAAACAGAGCCCACACAAACATCAGTTTCAACGGAACCAAAATTACAAAAAACTTTAATTTGTTTATTTATTGAAACATGTGAATCATCTTGTTCCTCTGACGACCACTCTTCAACTAATACTTCATTTGCACGTGAAGAAGAGGCATTAGAATCACCCTTATTCAAAAATACAGGCTCAATGGGTTTGAGGGAGTCCTTTCCCACAACATCATCTACAACCTATTTTACCATATTGCAAATTTTGTATCCTTTCCTCTTCCTCTTTTGTCGTGGGAAGAAATGTATAATTGTTGTTGAAATAAGGGAAAACTTTATTAAATCCAAGACATGCACCCCTATTATCCTTAAATTTCAATTTATGTTCAATTATATTTTCAACTGCCATGCTAGACACATGAAATTTCTTAAAGTTGAAGTTGGTATTTTCAAATTTAGCATTTAATTTTGTAATTTCTAGTTTAGATGCATCTAGATCAGCAATTAAAATTGTTATTCTCTTTTTAGCTTCAAGATAGATGCAACCTTGTTGACTTAAACTAGCTTTTAGTTTACAAATGTCTTTTCGTTGAGCTTCTATCTTTTCTTTATATTTTATCTCATGAGCCTTGCAGGTGTTACTGGCCCTTTGAACATCCTCCATTTTTCTAAAGGTGGTTTCATTCTGAAGTCTATAAATTTCTATTTTATATGCATATTTGGAAGAACATAGTTTAGTTTTTACTTGGTCGGAGTTTGGAGTAGAGGTTACCATGAAGACGAATCGGAGTTCCTTCATCATATTTTCAGTCTGGCCTTCCTCTTACACATTTTTATCTCCCAAGTTGAGTGCAATCATTTGATCCTCCCATCCAAACTGTTGTACAACCATAGCCTTTTCACTATTCAACCCAATTCCTCCACCTTGCCCCACTGGTACCATGGCCCTTTCTTCATTTGGTTCTTTGACATGATTTGTGCACTCATGATCAAAGTGATTGGGCTCGTGATAGTTATAGCGCCTCATCTTGCTTTTGTCGAATCCTACCCTTTTGTTGTTGATGATAGCCCAATTATTCTTACCATTTTTCTTGGTGAAGTTCTTTGCCCTAAAGACAGCCATGGCCATTGATGTGCTAAAAATAGTCTATAAAAGCTTAACCTAACCTAGACACACTAGTTTTAAATGTATACACCTAGACTCTCCTAATACTAGACCACTAGACAGGCAAGTGTACCTATCAAATGTAGTAAAGCCTATTGAAGTCCGGATATCGAACCCAAATGACACTAACGACACCTAAATTAGACTATGACTAAGAACTTAATATATAGATTTAATTGATCTTTGTGTATTTTTATTTATTAACTATAAACTAAAGAATACTTAAAACTAAAACTGACACAGACACTAACAGACTATAACTCGATTATCTAGATAAACTCAAAGATAGGAGAAGCACTACCTAGGTTTAGAATCCTATTTGTGAATCTTGGATTTCTCTTGGCTAGGGATACTATTGTGGAACCAGGATATTAAGATTCAACACGCACCCTCAAGCAACCTAGTGCATCCCTGATTATTCTTTGGGTGTGACCTAAAAGGTAACCTTAAGGGGCGTGTAAAGTTACCGGGTGGTCGGATTACTTGCCAGTTTCTCCAACAACACTAAAGTACCCTAAACGATAGATTACCTGTCAGTCTCACTATCTCAATACACCCTAAACTACAAGAGGGTAACCTAGGAAATCTCTTGTCAGGGCGTTCTAGCCTAAACAACTAATCCCAAGGACAACCAGACTATCTATTACCTTTCAGTCTCTAGATAGGTAGAATATAAAGCTAATAAAATAAATCCAGCTACTAGCCTGCGAATTTAAATTAATTAACTTGGGTGTCTGGTAGCTTAAATTAATTCTTGTGCTTGGCTGTTTGGTTGTTTATTTGATTTCACCGGAAGTTTCAGATGTGTGCTTGCTTGAATTCGATACTAGAGCAGCTTGTCTAGTTGCCTGATTTATTCAATAATGGTACCCTTTGCTCTGACGTCCTCAAACTCCAACCTTGGCGGCTGGGTCCCCCATAATAATCAAAACCTCTCTTCTTTTAATTGATGTTTTTTGTTTTATAATAGGGTAATAAGCTGCCACCGTCCTCACACATAGCCGACATCAATATCACTTCTCATAGACTTTTCTTTCTTTTGTTATTGTGCGCTAGTAATTTTCATCTTGTGTTTGCTCTGGTCCAATTAACTTTTGTGAAGCCCACCACTTATCTAACTCAAATATTAGTAAAAGAAACATTCAGTATTTCGTTTTCTTCATATAACTCTCTTCACAAACCCGTAATTCAATTTAATTTAATACTACAAGATATATTATTATAAATTAAATTGATTACTTAATATTATTTGAAGCTTTAACCATGCTCAATGGTTAATATTTCTTTTTATATCATGATTAATGTTAGGGCTTGGAAATTTGATGCTGTGGATATATTATCCTGGCATATGTTCTGGATCAGTTATCCTTAGCATGTGTTTCAAATCTTGTCTGGATCAGGGATACTCTTTATGTTATAAATATTCACGCAAGTAAAATGGCTAATGACCGAGTCCAACCTATTATTTCGCCATCAAAGTCATTAAAGGACGTGGTCAAGCATGAAACAGCTATGTGGAAGTAATGGACTTGATTAGGGGCGAGAAAATAGGGATGTTAGTCATTAGTTTGTGATATTTTATCTATATAAAGAGGCTATGGCAGTAGAATATATATAATATACACCCACCTGTAACACACACACTTAGCTTTTTCTCTCGTAATCGTTACCTTAGATCTCACTTTGTACCGGTAGACGATTGTCATCACCTGCGCTTTTTATGTCGGCGATCCCATATTGATCAAGGGGTTTTCCTCGTAACAAAATCATTGTGTTCCTTTCCATTTTTACTCGTATATTCACCATTGTCATTCAAACACCCTACCTCACAAAACTAATCTGGTTACATTATCCTTGAAACCTTTGACCAAAACAATTTGGTGCCCACCGTGGGGCAAGTGGTGCTTCAATCCAAAAGAATTCTCACCAATTTCCAACCTTTTCAACCAATACCATAACTAATGCGCTCTCAACAAACCTCTGCTTCAACCACTATGGCATCATTAGATTCTCTCTCATTCAAAATCTCCTTGCCGATGCCTCCTCCACCCGCAGGGTTGAAAAGGATCAATGTTACTAGGAACAAGACACAAGCTCTAGTCTTGCAGGGATCAAAATCCTCTACTGCCACTCCTACGGTAACCACTAACAATGATGTTTCTACTTTATGTTCTCAGGTTAAGGCTTATATGGAGCAGCAAAACAAGACTAGCCAAAGGATCCTACGTGATTTTAAAGACATCAAGAAAGCAAAAAGGCCAGCGGAAGATCAAACTCCCTTGGTGCCTAGATGCTAGATTTCATCACTCCAGGATCCATAACCCAGCGGGTTCAAGAAGGTCAAGGATCCTCTATCCTTCAACCAGGATCCATGGCCCAACATGTTCAAGGATCTCTTATCCTTCAACCAGGATCCTTTGGCATCTATCAACAAGGATCCTCTACCTTTCCACGACATGGATTCTCCATCTTTCAATCAGGATCCTTAGGAACGTTTCATCAAGGACCCTCCGAGTATCAGCAGCAAGGATCCTTTATACAGAGTTAGGGATCGTTAGGAATCCAACGCCAAAGACCGTCGGATGTATATGAAGGAGACATCATTCCTATGCAAACTATCGCTCCCGGTGGACCAACTACCGTGGCTGAGACACCCTATCCTGGATATTCTTATGGGATACCATCCTTCTTTCAACCAAGAGGTAACAATTACAATAATGTATCCTTAGACACTAACCACGGCTTTATGCTGAATACAGGTCTCAATCAAGTAATGAGCTACAAAATTAAAGGATATGATCTCTAGTGTTCCAGGAGTGACCAGATATGTTTATGAAATTCCAGATATAAGTCACAGGAGATCCAGGTCTGCTCCACCCATCTGTGATGTTGAGATACCAAAGCATTTCCAGACTCCCAACATGAAAGTCTATGATGGCACAACTACCCCGGTGGAACACATAGCCCAATACAGGGAAAGAATGGAGATTAACCCCATCCTAGATAGACTCAAAGAAGCATGTTTATGAAAGGGTTTTGGATCCACACTAACCGGATCTGCTCTTAAATGGCTACTAAGTCTTCCTCCATATTCAATTACTTCGTTCTCTCACTTAGTTACTCTTTTTAATAATCAATTCTCTTGTAGTAGAAAATTTGAGAAGTTAACTAGTGATTTATATCGTATTATCCAATCTCATGATGAATCCCTAAGGGATTCAGTCACTAAATTTGGTAGGGAAGCCTTGGAAATCCCAAACCTTGATATGGCTACGACTGTCGAAGCATTCAAGATGGGATTGCAAAAGGATTCCCCCTTTTATGATGATCTTGTTATAACTCCATGCAGGAACCTAGATGAAGTGGGAGCATGGCTCTAAGGTTCATCAGGTTAGAAGATGACAGAAGATCCAAGAAACATTGGGTGCTTCAACAAAGCATGAACAATATTACAAGAAACAAGGATCCTCATACGGAAATAACAACTCCAAGCCTTATACAAAATACTACAACCAGAACGTCCATGTTGTGGAATAAGACGGGGATGAAGAAGAATACCCTAGAATATTGGAATACTATTTCTCTATTGACACTGCTGGACTAATATGTGTCATGAAGGATTTAGGTGAAAAAGCAAGGTGGCCAGGAAATACCAAAAAATTGACCTCCTATAAAGACAAATCGAAGTGGTGTGCTTATCATGAAGATTTTAGTCACCTGACTGAAGAATGCATCGGCCTTAGAATAGAGATAGATACCTTCTCAGCAAAGGTCATTTGAAAGAACTATTGGGCAGGAAGAAGTTAAGGGTCCAGGATTCTGAAGAAGTTTCAGAAAAGGCTGCTCCACCTCCAACGGATGCACAAATAATCAACTTCATCTCTGAATGATCAGACATATGTGGCACTTCTATCTCGTCAGCAAAACGGCACGCCAAAGAGACCAAGTTAGAGAATGGATATAGGCCTATCCGAATACCCACTTTGACTAATCAAAGAATCATAACTTTTGATGAGGAAGATTGAATTTACCTCCATGATCCTCATCATGATGGGTCAATTATTACACTATTTATCACTAATCATTATGTTCACGGGATTCTAATAGATGGCGGGATCTCTGTGAACATCTGATGTTCTCAAAATGATGAATATCCCTGAGGCTGAAAAAACTCCAAGATCCTATGTCCTTGTTGGCTTCAGCGGTGAAACTAAGAACACGCTGGGGGACATTAAACTTCCAATATATATCGAAGGAATTGATTCTTATAAAACATTTTGTATTATTGACAATCTATCTTGTTGTAATGTTATCCTTGGCAGGCCTTGAATCCATGAAATGAAAGTTGTCGCTTCAACATATCATAAATGCATTAAGATACCAACCCCATAGGGAGTGGTAAAAATCGATAGTGATCAAGCAGAAGCTAGGAACTGCTATACTTCATCTACGAAGCCAGTTGCAAAACAAATGATCGCATAGAATTTAAAGAACCATTCTAGAGAAGTGTTGGAAGCAAGGGAGAAGGACGTTAAAGAAGTATCTTAAACCCTGAAGAACCAGAAGTCAAAGTATATATAGGACCTGATATCCTTAGCAACATCGAAGAGGATCTAGTATCATTCCTCAAACAAAGGAAATCTAGTTTTGCTTTTAAACATTCCAGCATGACAGGTATTACCAAAGATATTGTTACACATAAATTGAGTATAGACACTTCTGTCAGGCCTATTCACCAGAAATGGAGAAAATTTGCTTATGAGAGAAACGCCATTATCCAAGAAGAAGTTAAAAGACTTCTTAAAGAAGGTATGATTAGAGAAGTTAAGTATTTAAGATGGTTAGCCAATGTGGTAGTTGTTTCAAATAAAAATGGAAAGTGGAGGGTATGTGTTGATTTCATTGATTTAAATAAAGCATGTCCCAAGGATCCTTTCACCTTACGACACATTAACTCCATGGTAGATGCTACAGTGGGACATAAAATGCTTACCTTTATGGATGCTTCGTCTGGATTCCAACAAATTCAGATGGAACCATCTGATCAAGAGGATACAACATTCATGACTTCTACTGGCATATACTGTTATATTGCTATGCCTTTTGGAGTAAGAAATGCTGGTGCAACCTACCAAAGACTTGTCAATATGATGTTCAAAGATTACTTAGGAAAAACTAAGGAAATCTATATAGATGAAATGGTGGTCAAGTCGAAGAAATCAGAAGATCATCATAAGGATCACGAAGTAGCCTTCGATATTCTTGACCAATATAACATGAAGCTCAATCCATCCAAATGCCATTTTGGCGTCAAAGCTGGAAAGTTCTTAGGATACATGGTGACCAAAAGAAGAATAGAAGCCAACGCTGAGCAGACTAAAGCCATTGTCAACTTAATACCCCAATAAATGCAAAGGATGTCCAAAGATTGACAGGAAGAATTGCAGCCTTGAACAGATTTATCTCCAGATCCTTAGAGAAATGCAGGGATTTCTATGACATCTTAAGAAAAAACAAGAAGTTTGAATGGACTCAGAAGCACGAAGCTACATTTAAAGCCCTTAAGGATTATCTATCCTCAACACCAGCATTCATGAAACCATTGGATGGTGAGCCATAATCCTTATATCTAGTTGTTTTAGGTAATACAGTCAGTGCCGTTCTAGTTAAGGATCACGAAGGACAACAACATCCAGTATACTATGTAAGTAAAATTCTTTTAGATGTCGAGGTTAGGTATTCTCATATTGAAAAATAATACTTTATTTAATCATGGCATCAACTAAATTCAGATATTACTTTGAAACTCATACTATTATTGTTAGAACTAATTATCCAATTAAGAACGTGCTTAGAAAACCCGAGATGTCAGGTAGGATGGCTAAGTGGGCTATGAAGCTCAGTGCCTATGATATAAAATATGAGCCCAGAACAGCCATCAAATCACAAGCACTTGTCGAATTTGTGGCTGATTTCAGTAGTGACTTGCTAAAAGAAGCCGATTTGGAGGTCCAACAACTTGAAGTGACCAAGGAGTTTTGGATTCTCTTCACAGATGGCGCATCAAATTTCAGACGAACATGATTGGGCATATAACCTGTAAGTTTCAAGCTACCAACAATGAAGCAGAGTATGAAGCATCAATTGTAGATTTATTACTAGCTAAACAATGAGAATCAGGTATCTTCAAGTTTACATAGATTCCTTAATGATAACTAACCACTTTAATAGTACTATCAAAGGTGAAAAATTGATTAAATATTTAGAAATTGTAAAATAATTGGCAAAATTTTTTGAATTGTTTAGTATAAATCAGGTACCAAGAGAGGAGAATGTTGGGGTAGATACCTTAGCAAATCTATCATCATCCTTGAAGATCCCAGAAGATATAAAGATACCAATCCTTCACATACTTTCTCCAGCAATTGGGGAGCATAAAGCAATGGAAGTGACAACGGATCCTCAATCTTGTCCTAGAGTAGAATTCTGGACCCTCCTGATTAAGAAATCCCCCCAAGATGGAGAAATCCCTAATGAAGAAAATCATAGAGCTTTCAGAACCAAGGTATCCCAATTCATTATATTACATTATACTTTGTACAAAAAATCTCGTGCAGGTCCCTACCTAAGGTCAAAAATCAGGATGGCTGCATACCAACATAGGATGGCTGGGGCATATAACAAAAATATCAGGATCAAAATGTTTCAAGAAGGAGATCTGGTCCTAAGGAAAGCCATTCAAAATACAACTA
This sequence comes from Bidens hawaiensis, assembly GCF_021521415.1. Lineage (NCBI taxonomy): Eukaryota > Viridiplantae > Streptophyta > Magnoliopsida > Asterales > Asteraceae > Bidens > Bidens hawaiensis. The sequence goes on along the minus strand of NW_027506008.1, from coordinate 116,789 downwards.
ATGCAGTAGATGGAAAAATAGCACCCAAGTGGGAAAGATCTTATTTGATCGAGTCGGAAGCCGGAAAAGGAGCATACCACTTACTTACAATGGAAGGTTATCGACTACCAAGAGCCTGGAATGGCATCCACCTCAAAAAGTATTTTATGTGATCAGGATCAAGGATCCTAAATGGTTCAAGGATCCTAAAGTCGGTAAAATCTTATCCTTCTATTTATTCCTTTTAAACTCTTGTTAGTTATTGTTAATCAAAGATATCGATAGTCTTAACATCTACTTTCACCAAGTTTTGAGTTTATGCAGAAAATGCAGATTTCAAGTGATTTTACAACGGTTAAGGGGTTGACCACCTCTCTCCCACGTTTAAGGTATAATCTTAAATGGTTGATATGCTAAAAACAGTCAATTAAATATTAACTAAATTAAACAAGTAATAAAAACTAGACCTAAGACTCAACTACACAAAACACCGGCAAGTGAACCGGTCAATTGTACTAAATCTAAGTAAGTCCGGAATATCGAACCCAGATGACTCTATAAATTACGTAAATCAACTAATTAGACTCAACTTACGACACGACTATTTATTATTAATGTTTTAAGGGGGGTTTTTAAACTAATGTTAAACTAAGAAATTAAATAAACAAGTTAACTAGAAACAAGCAATAAATCACAAGATCGAAACCAATAAGAGAAGTAATCTACCTAGGTAAGAATCCCATGCATCAACAATCATCAAGCAGTGGACAACTAACATGATATGGAAACTGATTTCTAAACATATTCATCTAATAAACCCTAAAGGACCCTTGACCGAATCAAATGGCATCCTAGAGAATAATTATTAGATTATTAAGCAATTGGTTATATTGATTTCCTCACAGTTATCAAATAGGGTTAATTAATAGTATCTAAAGCAAGCAATCTCACGAAACACTAAACCCTAGATAACTTGATAAACTTATCATGACATCATGAACAAGGATCAACACAATAACCAAGCAAGAATACTGTCACCAATCTAACCTAGAATGCAATTGACCAAGATACATGAACAACTCCTCACCTCAAAGCTATTGGAATTTAGCAGAGCATTCAAAATCCTAATCAACAATCAACAAGCTTATATGATCTAATAGGTCTATTCAATCACAATAATCAAAACACCAAGAAATGATTAAACATGAACCCTAATATCTAAAGAACACAATCAATAGAAAACAAGATCCATGTGAAGCAATAATTAATAATCAACCAAGATATAAAACACTCATATTCATCATGAAAGCAAAATCAAGTCTTTTACTATTTAATATAACGAAACCATAATCAAAACAATAGTCCAAAGCAAGAATCAAATCAAAACATGTTCATCAAACCTAGGTAGACATGAAGTCTAGCCTAGAATCATTATTAAAAACAAATCCAAACAAGTATTAAACCCTTGGTAATTGATCCTTGAATACCTCCATGAAAGAACTCTTGATCCTCTTTATTCTTAGCTTCAAAACTCCTTCAAAACCTTGGTTTCTCTCCCAAAATCGGCTGGAAATAAGTGTGTATTCATCTAGGTTTACAATAACATCTTTATATAAATGATCTAGGCCTAAACTTGCAAAGTTTGCTGATCTGGAGGCCCTAGGCGCCGCGCGGCCGGCCTTAACCTCCCTGGTCACACGGCACGGCGTGTGCTTGTGGAGGGTCACGAATTTTCTTGTTTATTTTATGCTAAATCATGCTAGATCTCTTCATTGAACTCCAAGCAACGATAAGAACCTTCTAGAACTTCTTTTCCTTAACTCTTAAGCAATGATTCTATAAAGAAAACAAATCAAACACTAAGTGAAGCAATCACGTAATTAATGACGAGCAAAAACGAACATAGACTTCACATGAAAGGATAGAAAGAATTAGAGTTTAACATGCAAGACACCAAAAGATTTAAAACACGATAAATATCAAATAAACTTGACTCAAAACCTAAATTAATAAAAGATAAACGAAACACAAACTAAACCGAACTCAAAACATTAAATATACATAACTTTACAAGGGATTCGAGATGTATAAATAGATGTATATCAATTATACCTTCTAAGGTTTAAAGGTTTTTTCCTTTCATACGAATATTGTTTTGACACTCTCGCCTGGAGTGCACGTTATTTAAAGTATAGTTCGAGCAATGGGACCGTACACGCTTAGTGGCTGACAATTTCAATGTTGTTGGCTATATGGAGGATCTTACGAAAAATGGTAGACGTACCATAAAGAGGTTTCTAACATTCTCATGTTAGCTAAGGTTTTAGCATTTTCATGTCACTTACATTTAAGCTAGATTCCGGTTTGGGCCAGACCCCAGTTCGGGCTTGACCCGGTATTTTTTGGGCTCGACCTTAGTATTTTTGGGCTTGACCCCAGTTTCTTTGGGTTTGGCCCCAATTTATATGGTTAATCGACTTAAGTTCTAAGATATTTGCAGCATGTATCCCCAATGCAACCACGAGTTTCATCAAAATGTTTGTGGTAACTTAGATCTAATCAGACATTCTGGTATGATCTTGTTTTTTTAATAAGCTATCGTCATACAAATTATATTTTTGATAACTATTATCTTCAAAGATCTAGGATCCTTAATCTTTATTTGAAAGAATAATTTATTTTTAAATCTTTCAAAGTATAAATCATAACAACTAAGGTTTGCATAATAGTAAATGGTCAAAAGATTAAAGGTTATTATTATACCACATTTGATTGACCAAAACTGTTAACCCGGACTTCCCCACTGAAACATGGTCCATCCACCCGGGTTAAAGCAGTTGTTACTAGTTGTTCATGATTTGCATGAAAATTTAAAGAAGGGGCACCAAAGGTTTCATCCCCGTAAAGAGAGGATCCCTCCACCTTTGCCACCCCTTAGAATTGTCTAAGGATCATGGATCCTTTACCCTAATTATCTATTGTATTGTTACAAACCATCATGCTTCAAAACAGAAAAACACATAAAAAAAGTGGGCTCAACATCCTTCAGCGCCCACATTAGCGGCTCCTTCTTCAGCCACAACTCCACCATTACCTTCACCAGCTCTGCTCCCATCAGCTGCAGCCATAGTGCTCTCACAGTCTCACCAGCTTCATCCTCACTCTCTCCAAGCGCAACCAGGGCCTGCTTCCACTTAGCCACCTCCCATGTTGATTTGTCAAAAGCAGGATCACCAGCTTCAGTAGCCATCTTGATCCTAGCCTGCAAAACGGATTTGGCCGCCCACATCTTGTCTTCATTTATGGTCTGCTTCACCTCCTCTTGGTTCTGAGCCTCCACAGCTGACAACTGATCCTCTAGTTTCTTCTTTTCCTTCATAAGTTTGGACACAGCCTTTTCTTTGGCAGCAGCCGTGGCCCGCATCCCGGAGAGAGTATCGTCCAGCTCCTTAACGAACTTATCGTGATGGCTTCTGGAAGAGTTCATGGCCTACACATAAAGATAAAGTGAGACAAAGCTAAAATATCTTCAGAAAGAATACTGGATTCATAAACAAAAACAAACATGAACAACTTATTGTAGTCAGCATTTCATGGACTTACCTCTCGGCTTCAAAAGGATCCTCAATTTCTGAAGGTTTCTTTCTCTTGAAGACTCCGGACTTGGAACGGGTAGTCAAATGGGTGTTTCAGAGAGTGCCATGGCCTTGGAGCTTCCTTCTTGACGATGAGAATCTCGATATCTTCCAAAGAAAACTTGTACACATACTTGCTGGCTGACTTACTGGTTGACTTCTAAGTAGGGATGAGATCGGTACCGTACCAGTACCGATCGCGGTCCCAAAAATCTGGGTACTAGGTACTGGTACCGGTATTGGAGGTAAAAAAAATCGGTAAAATTCCGGTACCGATACCGAAACTCAAAACTTTGGTACCGATGGTACCAAATCGGTACCGATTTCGGTATGGGTACCGATACCAATCGGGACCATTACCGAATTTGCTCATCCCTACTTCTGAGCACCTACAAAACATATGAAAAAAGATAAGTCTCAATCTATTACTTTTATTTATTATTACAAAGTACTAAAATGACTTACTTGTGATTCTTGGGCAGATTCTCGGAAAATATCTTGAGCTTTAGCCTTGAAAGTCCTATCAGCAGGATCCATAGCCAAGAACATAGCTACTCTTTCCTTGACACCAGGAAAATCAGAGAGAAGAGCAAAGTTGTCCACTGCAAAAAGAGAAAATACATATCCGAATAAGGATAAGTTATAATCAAGAACTTATCAAAGGATCCAGGATCCTACCTTTCCTAATCCACTTGAAGGGTAAACTATCCCCACCAGGGATTGAGTCTCTCATCATGAAAAAGAATTGATTCCTTCAAAAAGAACCATTTTGGGTAGTTTTGTGTATATGAACGGGTTGACAATGCTTCAATTTTAAAACAAAGTGATTGGAACCATGGGTTACCAAAGAATACAAAAACGAAAGCTCTAAACAACGTTCTCCATAGCATTGGCATAGCTTGAATATAGCTCATACCGGTCAACGTAAATAAGCTTTGAGTGAAGTCTGAAAAAGGATATGAATATCCGAGAAGAAAAGAAAGAGCGGGAAAGCAAACCCATGTCCGAGAACAACAATCGTTTCTCTTCATAGAATCAAAGGGACGGAAAACGGTGTCGGTTGAAAAAAGAGGAATTAGGGCATCTATTTCTGGATCTGTGAACTAATAGATCTCGAAGACGGGTTAGTGAGCAGGTTTTGAGAATGTAAATCATCAGGATCCGGTTTCTCATAGGAAGAAGCATGTTTCTGCGACATGACCAAAAGTTGAAAGAAAGAAGAAGAGAAGAAGGATACCTGGTTTTCAATCCACTGGTTTATGAAGAATGAATAATAATAACGGCAGATATATAGCCGGAAGGGGAGTTATCGATAAAACCCTATATCATAGCTATATGATGATTACTATTTTTGGCATGTCAAATCTCACCTATTTTGCAGGGATTTGAATTTAGAGCCAAAATAACAGTTATGATCTTATCACAACTGCCATTTTGGGGGTAATTGTTAGGGCTCATAAATTTGATGCTGTGGATATATTATCGTGGGATATGTTCTGGATCAGTTATCCGTAGCATGTGTTTCAGATCTTATCAAGATCAAGGATCCTCAGTACTTATTGTTGATTACTAATGATTGTTCTCTTTATGTTATTAATATTAACCTAGGTATGTTAGGGCTCATAAATTTGATGCTGTGGATATATTATCGTGGGATATGTTCTGGATCAGTTATCTGTAGCATGTGTTTCAGATCTTATCAGGATCAAGGATCCTCAGTACTTATTGTTGATTAATAATGATTGTTCTCTTTATGTTATTAATATTAACCTAGGTAAAATGGCTAATGACTGAGTCCAACCTATTATTTCGCCATCAAAGTCATTAAAGGACGTGGTCAAGCGTGAAACAGCTATGTGGAAGTAATGGACTTGATTAGGGGCGAGAAAATAGGGATGTTAGTTATTAGTTTGTGATATTTTATCTATATAAAAAGGTTATGGCAGTAGAATATATATAATATACACACACCTATAACACACACGCACTTAGCTTTCTCTCTTGTAATCGATGCCTTAGCTCTCGCTTTGTACTGCATTTCTTTGTTTACTAATAATATAGGTGGTAGACGATTGTCATCACCCTGGGTTTTTTTAGTCAGTGATCCCATATTGATCAAGAGCTTTTCCTCGTAACAAAATCATTGTGTTTATTTCCAATTTACTCGTATAGTCACCATTGTTATTCAAACACCCTACCTCACAAACTAATTTTGTTACATTATCCTTGAAACCGATTTTTTACCAAAAAAATTAGTTTAATTTAGTCATTTTAATTCATTTTCTCTATAAACCATTAAAACCCACATATGAGCCACTTGAGAGTAATTTTTAACAAAAACTAGCTTAAAAGTATTAATAATTGTAGAAAATATCTATTTAATAGTATGTATATGTTAGACCATATCAACCATTTACCATGATATATCCATCTCCATAACGTCTTCAGGATGAATTTGATCCATTTACCACGTATATGTTATCTCGATCTCCCTCACTGAATGAGACTTCTGTTTCATTGGTTAAGGTCTCTACTCTTGCTGATCCTTCTGATCTTTTGGTTTTGGCCACCGTTTTGTTTCGTTTAGCTACTAAGTAGAAAGTTCCATATAAGAGTGCAAAAGTGTTGTGTTGCTAAGTCATGCATCGACCTAATTATATAGTGAAGGAAATATTTGGTATCCCAAAAATCTAGCCTATTTACTAGGTCTTCAACTTGAGAAACACTCATATAGCCATTATAGACCTATTACTTTTTCTTCTTCACGTGTTTATCAGTGGGAGCTCCGACTTATAAGCATGTATGAGTCTACTAGCAATTTAGTTATCAATCTGCAAGTGTAACCTAGAAGCATAATAGTTAGTATACACAAATATAGGTTCAGAATCCTGAACCTCTTAGGGATACTAGGAAGCAAGATATCAATCGGGATTCCATTCAAGATCCTAAACAAGTAATTGACCACAACAATACCTTTTATGAACTTGACTAGATCTAAATGTCCTTGTGGTTGCTTGATGTTGCTCTATTGGTGCTTCCTTGATTTATTGATAAGATCTAAGCGTTGATAACTTTGATTCTTGAACTTGAGAATGAAATCAAATGAGGGTGTTTTAAGGTGTGATTGTGGAGAGGAGGATTCTTTCCATAAATGGCTCATTATTAGTATTTATGTTAAGGATTTCTCTAAAGACCTTAATTAAGCCAATCTTACTTTTAAGGCTCACTTTTAACATAAATAAACCTCTTATTTATTATTAAAACATCTGAATATTTCATGTTAATTGGCAGTAACAAGATGCATTTTCTAATGGAATGAGACGCCCATGTGGCTGATTCTTGTGGTAGATGTTTCCAATGTTCAAGAATCAACTTCATGGGACTTAATTTATTTTGAATTTATACATTAATGTGGTAGTCGACTATGTTTCAAAATAGGTTAAAGCGGTTGCTACCAGAACCAACGACCATATAGTGGTTTGTAAGGTTGTCCAATCTAACATTTTTTCATGATTTGGTCTTCCCCGTTTTATTATCAACGATGGGGGGGGTGGCATTTCAAGCACCTTCACTTTGGCAAACTACTTAAGACTTATGGTGTAGACCATCAGATTGCAACACCTTACCACCCACAATTAGATGGACATGTAGAGCTGTCACATAGGAAGATTAAAGAAATATTACAGAAAACAGTATGAGCTGACCGCAAGGATTGGTGTACTAAACTAGATGATGCCTTGTGGGCTTGTCATACTGCATTCAAAACACCTGTTGAAACCACACCATATCAGCTGGTTTATGGAAAGAAATATTATTTACCTAATGAGTTACTCATCGTGGTTTATGGGCAGTTAAAAATGTAAATTTAAACTATGATTTTGTGAGTAAAGAAAGGATAAGGTCTCTGAAGTTTGTTAGAAGTTGTGGTTGTACAACTAACACCGAATTTTTTCTCCATGAAAGCTCAAAAGCAAATGAATGGGCCTATATACAATCATTCGGGTAGGTATATTTGAAGATGTAGAGATAGAGGACCTGAGAATCAGGTGAGATAAGTCATTAATGGGCATTGTTCAAAGCACTATCCATACGCTAACGACATCAACGAGAGACAAGAGGAATGAGTGAGCTTCATTGTAGGTTCACCAAATTATGAGGTCGACTAAAGAGGGTTAGCTATGGTGAACACCTGTTAAACTTAGTGCTTACTGGGAGGCAACCTGGCCTATTAAATATTTTTCATATTTGTGTTTTATTTGTTTTAGTAATAATCATAGCAGCACCCAAGTGTGGGGAAGTGCCATGGAAGGATCTGAAGTTTCCCTTAGTCCCATATGATACACGAGCTAGTGTCGTTTTGCCTTATCATGATCATATCCATGTGTTCTTTCATATATTTATGTTTCTATGTTTTTTTTACTATTTTATCTATTTGTGTTTATTTTCTTTTACGTGTCAAGTCTTAGGGGTATGTTAATGGTGGATGTTAGCTATGAGTAACATCCCGAAACTTCCAGGCCAATTTTGAACTTACAAAAGTTAAAGGACCAAAAATATAAAATATTGATTTTCAAACCAATTACATTACGTGATGGACAAGGATCAAGTCCATCGCGTTACGTGAAGGAATTGGGAGAAAACCGAGAAATAGGTGGTGTAGCGCTACGTGATGGACCTACTCGTTGGACCATTGCGATATGCGATGTCCATGTTAAATAAATGAAGACATGTGTCGAACCACGTATCAACACGTGGCACGGTGAAATAGGTCACATGTCGCCATGTGGCAGCTCCCGGAGAAATAAAGGCATCCCGCTACGCAATGGTTTGATATTCAACACGTCACGATACGTGACGGATTACATGATTCGCCTATAAAAGGGGGCAGCTGGGATTTGCATTAAGCATCCCAAACACACCTTCATTTTACACACATATAATATCATTGATCGTGCTCCGAGCTTGAATCCCGAAGTTCCGACGGTTTAACTTAAGATATACGACGTATAGCAATTTTGCTGTCCAATAAACCTCAGGCGTTAAACTCCAACTACATGTGTAAGGTAGGGGTTCTACTTAACTTATTTTATTATAAAGCTTAGACCATAGTCAGGGGTATAGCCTAAACCTTGATCAAATATAAGTATGCAACGCTTTTTCATATACAAAGGTTATAACCAAAATAATGCTTTTTCATGACTAATATACATAAAGTTTTAGCCCCCTCCTCATGTCAATCACACGAGTCTCTTATACATTCTCATTTAATCATGACGGGGTAGCAAATATAAATGAAAAACTCAAATTGGGATTAGAATATCATACTCAATGTAAGAAAATTCCGATCATACATATCCTAAATCCAGCTACAAGGGTGCATTCATTTAATAAAGAGGAAACGATGAAAGAAGCTGCTAAGAAGGAACCCCAAGTCAATGAATTAACGGATATCGAAGATACAATTGATCATGATCCTCAAGCTAATCGGGAATCCTATATTCAACCTATCAAGAGATATTTACAACACAACGAGATCCCTAAGGATGAGTATCCTAAAGCCTTTCGTATGAAGGTGTCAAGATTCATTGTCTTAAATGATATTCTCTATAAGAAATCTCTTGCAGATCCATATTTAAGATGCTTGGAAGATCTTGAAATATAAGTAGTTCTAAAAGATATCCGTGTAGGAATTACACTAGGGGTCGATAATTTTTCTCCAAAATCCTTAGGACTGGTTACTATTGGCCAACCATGAGGAAGGATGCAATGGTCTATGATCAAATGTGTGATGCATGTAAGAGACATAGCAACATTCTTCATCAGCCGCCTAAACCTATCCATCCGATCGTGTCTCCTTGGCCCTTCATGAAGTAGGGGATGGATATTGTGGGGAAACTGCCGAAGGCTCTAGGAGGAAAGGTCTTTATGTTAGCAATGAAAAATTTCTTTTCCAAATGGATTGAAACAGAAGCATTTGCCCAAGTTAAAGAACAAGAAGTGATATCCTTCATCAAGAGAAATATCCTAACGCATTTTGGAATCCCAGTCAAGATCATCTGCAACAATGGGTCTCAGTTCACTGGCAAAAGAACTACCGACTTTTGTGTTGCATGGGAGAAAAAAATGATCACTTCCACGCCAATACACCCTTAAGCCAGACAAGCGGAATCTTCAAACAAGATCATCGTCACTAATTTGAAGAAGAAGTTAGGGACAAAGAAAGGAAAGTGGGATGAAGAGCTACCAATTGTACTATGGGCAGATCGAACTACATCAAAAAATGCACCAGGGCAAACTACTTTCTCTCTAGTATTTATGATCGAGGCGATGATTCCCACTGAGATGGTGATCCCTACTGCGAGATCCTGCCTCAAGAGTCCTAAAACCAACAACCAGGATCTTGCCGATTATCTTGACGTGGTGGTTGAACTTAGAGATTCTACAAGGATTAGTATGGTGGCATACCAACAAAGAATCACCAAGTCATACAACAAGAATGTCAAGGCCAGAAGATTTCAAGTGGAAGATCCAGTACTAAGGAAGGCATTTCAAAATACAAAAAATCCCAAAGATGGAAAATTAGCACCCAAATGGGAAGGACCGTACAAGACCGAGGTCGAGGCAGGAAAAGGAGCATATAAGCTATCTGCTATGGATGGCAGGATCGTGCCAAGATCCTGGAATGTAGCTCACCTTAAACTCTACTTCGTGTAAGTTAAAATTTTATTCTAACTTGGTATGGTATGTATTCTAACTTTACTATTTCAATTATTTTTATTATTCTTCGTCTTCTTGAAACTCATTACTGACTTAAGCATCGGAGGGGTGTTAGCTCAGGTGTTAGCTGAGCTAACACCCACCCTCACAAAGTTCAAGTGTTTTGCATAATCGGGATCCCAACTAAGAAGTGAATGCATTCCTAGGGGTTTGGCCACCTCTCTAAGTTTAAGGTATAAATACCTTCAAAGGTTTAAAGGTTTTTTACTTTTCTACAAATTGGGTTTAAACACCTCGCCAGGAGTGTGCGTTGTCCACATGTAATTCAAGACGGTCAGGCCATTTCATCTTAATGGTGACTGACAATTTCGTTGTTGGTTACATAATGTAATAACATGAAGATGTTATACAACCGTGGCTTGTCCCAAGTATTTACACAAGGTTTTGGCATTTTCATGTCACTTATGATTGGCTTGTCCAAGTATTTACACAAGGTTTTGGCATTTTCATGTCACTTATGATTGGCTTGCCCAAGTATTTACACAAGGTTTTGGCATTTTGATGTCACTCATGATAGGCATGTCCGAAGTATCTAACACTTATGTATTAACTCAAGTTCAAAGTTATTTTCAGTATTTTCCCAAGATCTTTACGATCAAAAGCTGTTTTTGGGATTTTCCCCAAGATCTTTACGATTAAACCTACTTTGGGATTTTCCCGGGATCCTCAGGATCACCTAACCAACTCAACTATTATCTTAACATATCTTGCAGGACCTCAAGGTTCAACCCAAGATAAAGGTTATGCCTATTTATTGTCTTCAAACTTCAAAGATTCCTAATGCCTATCCATGTAAACCTCATCCTATTCCAAACATGTTAGATTACTTATTTACTTTCCTAAGTATGTGGTGAAAAAATTGTTTTATATTAATTAGTCCTAATATAGCTCAGCAAAAGTTTTTCCTCAATATCTTTTGACACTAAAATAAGATAGACATAAGTAAAACTGAAAGTTTGTCATCATATTAATCAAAAGTAATATATCTGACTTCGTCCGAAACACAGGATCCCTCCATCAGAGATATTAAAAAGTTCTTCCTGGGAACAATTAAGGCTTCGTCTTGAAACTCAGGATCCCTCCACCTTAAATTGTTCATTGTCTTACAAACTAAAATTAAAATTGTACATAAGATCACCACCACATGACAGAGAAAAGTAAATTGTTTAGAGTACAACCATATCGAAAACTAAAAAATAAAAATCATGAGATAAAAAGGGCTAGGGCATTGTCTTCAATATCCTTCATTGCCCCTCCTTGAAGTCTGCAGCTATCCCAGCCTGCACGACCTTGTCACCATCACCAGCTTCAACCTCAGCATCCCTGATCTTGTTTCCGTCCACCTTGCTCGCTTCAGTAGGATCCTGCTCGGGATCTAAGCCTAACTCAGCCCTTAGCTCTGCTTCCCTAACCTTCAGACCCTTGATGCCTTATCAGACTTAGGGTTCATGGCCTCTTCCATCAGCATAACCCTGGCACGACAGATAGAGTGAGCAGTAGATAGTTGAATATTCATCTTCAATTCCTACAACTCATTGGCATGAGCAGCCTTAATTGCCTGGAGATCCTTCTTCAGCTGGTCATATAGCTCAGACATTTTTTCAAGACAAAGGGATTTAGCTTGTCGATTTTGGAAAGATCATCCACCTTCTCCCTACAGACTTCGAGTCTTGCTTGGTGCTACTATGGATCCTCATGATCTGATCAATACCTTGCAAATATACAAAAGAGTTAGTTCTGAAATACTATGCGAGATAAAGAAAAGAATGGCAGAAATCTTGTCACACCCTCAAAATCCACTAATGGAGTTTTACCATCAAAGGGTGTGAACTAACAGGATCGGAATCATTAGTTATAATCAAACCATAAAAACATTTAAGTGAAAATAAGTGCAGAAACGTAAATATATAAACCAAGTGTTGCGCCACGCAGGACGACTTAAAAACCCACATAGTAATAGTTTTAAACAAGTTTGCATAATCAGTAGTGTTCAAAACAATGCATGATCCTATACCGCGCGCCCGCCTCGGCTACCTAAGAATAACATACTAAAAGTGTCAACACGAGGTTGGTGAGTTCACAAGTTTATATAAAATAAAGCGTTTAGCGTTTTGCGTTCAGCGTTTGCGTTTAGCATTTTGCGTTTAGCGTTTTGCGTTACCAGATAGTGTTAAATCAATTATATATCGATAGGTAGCTAGCCTATACAACAAGTATTACTAAGTGTTCGACACCGAAGCTGACTGTTTATCATGTGCCTTGCCACCAGGTCTATCCCGACCATGGTAATGTGTTAGCCAAAATTACACCCACTCGACCTCCAGTCGAGCTTAGCGTTGGGTGGGGTTTGTCAAACCCAGTAGTACTACTCAACAGTGACTCGCTAACGGTTCGATGTGTAGGACTTCAATTGTTTCGTTTGCCACTTAGCCTTTACAAGTGATATATAATTTACTAACAAAATCTAAAAGCGTTTTCGGAGTATGTTATCTCCCCCAAGTGAAAAGCGTTTAAAGAGTTTAAAAGGGGTAAGTGAAACTCACTGTTTGCGAAGAATTCCCAAAAATAAGTCACCCAAGTGATGCGCGTAACAGAAAACTCTCACTAGCGTTCTATAACAACAAGGAGATTTTCTAAGAGTCGGAACTAAAATCGAGTCTCTAGACTCGGCACATAATACTTAAGCACAAGATACGTTTCGTGTTCGTTTGGGAATCGTGTGTGACTTAACAAGCACAATTGTGATACGTTACATGCTGTGAACAACTATCTACGTGTCAAGTATTAATAGTGTACATATCTAGCAAATATTCCCCGCAAGGGCAATTTGGTCAAAACATAACAATTATCTAGTAACAAGCACGTTTCATGTATTTTCACAAAGTTTAGCAACTAATTTCATCACGACAGAATTCTACTTGAAAGACTACCCTATTCAACAGATCATAGTATCTCAATTAATTCACCAAAAATCGTCACAAAAGCACACATGTGTTAGGTTTCCAGAACATATTTTATTATATTTTTATTCCACATAGATTTCTCACAATGATCAAAACATTACAGCAAACTCACAACAATCAAATTCATGCGCAACAGAATGTTATTTGAAATTCCCGTTAAATGAAAAATCCAACTAATGCAAGACAAATTGGGTTAGGTTCTTAACTCAATAAGTTAACTTCCAGAAGTGGAACCAACCCATTTGGTCTTGTAGTTCATGAGATATAATATTTACAAAACAACCTAACAGCAGGTTTCACAATTCAGATTTGCACAACGTTTTTGTAAAATCATAAAAGTTAACTTTTACTCGACCAAAAATTACAAACTTGGACTTTATAGAAACTAGACTCAACATAGCACCTTGTAGTGTTAATAACCTCGACCAATTTCCACATTAACATTTAGTTACAGTTGTCTAATCATAACTTACAATCTGTCCAGTACCAGTTTTGACCTTTAATCTCATTTAAATTGTTTGACCAACCAAAACACCTCCATATTAGACGTGGTTGGACTTTCTGAAAACTAGACTCAGAGGAATACCTTGTAGACTCATAATTAGCTCAGTTTGTTTTTATATTCAACAAGTTACACATCGTTCAAGTTTAATAATCACTGTTGTCAAAACTCAGCAAGCATAAACAATCATCTAACATGCATCCTAAGCATACGATATAACTCAAAACATGTAATACACATAATTAATCATAGAAATCAGTATAACCCTCTAGGGTTTACAAACAATCAACGATTCATCAATCTTTCACCGTTTAAAATCACATTTGATCATCAATATCAACAACCAATGCATAATTAATCATTCTCTAGCAACAATCAATCATAAGAACACTTATTCATAGTTTCGTGACTTAGGGTTTTAGATTAACCCATTCAAAATCAAAATTAAACATAAAGGATGCATAGAATAGTTGTTTATACCTTCCTAGCACCTTGATTCTTCAACGAAAAGCTTGAAAAAGATTGTATGTATGGGTGTGTATGTCGACGGCAGCTAAGGGAGCCAAGGGGGGCCGATCGGGTTGTGTGGGGAGAGGGAAAGAGTTAGGGTTTTGATATTATTAATAATAACATGTTACACCTTGGCCCCTCAACTTTTAAATATTACTTATCTAGCTTAAACTAACTTGTTTACATCTTGAGTTAGTGTTTTAACCAATATTATCACATAACACAATAGTCTAACACATAATTATCACATAATTATTGTTTTGACGTTTTTCGTTTATTCACCAATGGTTAGTGTCAACTCATTTGCGTTTCGGTGCAATTCCCGAAAGACTACACATGTAGTAATTGTCAAGCGTCATTTAAACCCTAGTTTAAATGTAATGAGATGTGCGTTATAGATCCAATGATCTTAAGTTTGAATTGACGGAGTTTGAGTTAACGGAGTTAACCTGAAATCGACGAGTGTCACATCATTCCCATGTTAATGAATTTTCGTCCCGAAAATTTAAGTCAAGTCGTGATGAGTGTCTGAAAAAGTAAGAAAAATTTCAGTTTGTCATAAATCTCTACCTGCCGGACAATGGGCAGGAGATTATTGAAGGTTAGAATTTCAGTGGTATGCCCAACGATTTCAACTCCTTTGCTCTTCTTCGATGAGGAAGGCTTGCTCTTGGAGGACGGAACGAGTGGTTTGGAGACTTCAACAGTGGTTGGCTATTTCCTTTTTATAATATTCTTGAGATCCTACAACATGAAACCTTGCTTACCTAAAATGACGGATATTAGAATCAGAATGAGTTTAAGAAATCAGATCAAAATCCCGAAGAAGATACTTACCATAAATGCTTTCAGAAACTTGGCAAGTAGAAGAGGATGCATGAGTGTCAACACAAAAGAGCCTTTCTAACTCCGAAATCCTCATAAGAGTAGGAATCCTTTTACAAGCCTCTACTGTTGGTGATGCCAGATCCTCAAATTTGGGTGTTGCAACAACAAGAAAAAAAAAAGATAAGTATTTATTCTATCTAACTATTTATTTAATTCTTATTTTCCTACCTTTAACAACCTATTGGAATGGAAGATTTTTGTCTCCAGGGATGGAATCCCTCCGGACAAAAAAGAGTTTCATATTCCATTCATCGTCGTTTTTGGTTGTTTTCAGGATCAAATGGGTTTGTCAAGGAATGATTTAGAAAACAAATCTACTGGAGCCGTGGGTTCTCAGGAAATAGACGGCTGCTAGGTCAGAGATGTCAAAGTCTAGGTTATGGGTGTTGATAATGTGATTAAGCATGAACAATATCCTCCAGGCCATTGGCATCATTTGAGCGTAACTCAAGCCGATGATCTTGAAAAACTTGGAAATAAAAGGTGAGAATGGATAAGTAAGGCCAAGAGAAATGGATAGTAAGTAAAGCAAACCCAGTTTTTGGAAATAAGGTCGGAGCGCATTTAATTTTCGAAAGGACGGATGATGGTCCCTTCTGGAAATATCTCCTTAGCTTGAAGTCGAGTGATATCACGATCCGTGAAGTTACAGGTCTAGAGGTTCAGGTTACAAGTAGCTCTTAGTTGAGGACTTCTTCACCGGAATCCTCGGCAGATGACGCTGAAGATCGAGTTCTTTTCTTTGCCATCAGAAGTTATAATCACGGCGCGAAAGAAGAAAACCCCTAGAAAAATCAGGAAAGTGAGAGAGAGAGAGTTGCCTTGATTCCGAATTATAGATGAAGATAAATAAGGCATGAAATGGAGTAATTATATGCATTTATCCTTACATTTAAGATGTGGTGGTTAATTTGCTTGGGGAATTGATCCAAGTCTTTCCACATTAGCTGGGCTGACGTCATCATGATTGGGATTAATAAAATAGATTACTGTTGTAAAAAGGTTTACAGCTATCATATGTTTTGGGGACAATTGTTGTAGGACAAATTTTCTACTAAGATCCTGACTGGTGTCCCTGAATAATATCCTGACATTCGGGATCCTTAGCAGGTTTGGAATCTTGAACCTTGTTTTATTTAAACTACCTAAAATGTTTGCAGGTTACTCTTAACAACTTAAAACGGATAGAAGCTCAGTTGAACTGCACGTGGAGTTGAAGAATAAGCCATACAACAGTACCCATCCTGCTACTACTCTCACTTGAGAACGCTTAACTGTGGAGCTCTCCTTTCGTCCACAACCGTTAAGTCTGAAATGCGTTGGTGATTTAAGAGGCATGACATTTACTTATGAACCAAGGATCTCTCTTGTCCACGGCCGATGTGGGATTTGCCTAGGATGTTACATTAGTGTTTGCGGACTTTGTTTGTTATTTCATTTCTCTATAAAAAGAGGTTGAAGAGAACATTTAGAACACACAATCTCCGCACTCACGACTTACACTTTTGTACTTAGTGATTGTTCTTATTCGGTTCTCGAGTTGTACTTCAAGTTTACTTAAGTGCTGTTTGTTTTTGAAGAAAAAAAATGTCTGTAATCAGATTTCATCTGATTTAATGTCTGCAACTGAAGATGTGGTATGAAGGTCTGCAACCCTCTCGAGTTTCCGGCTGTTTTCTATATTGAAGTAGCCTTTCGTCGCCCCGAAAGAAGTCACTATCAAAGAGCTCGCCCTACTGAAGTAATCGACTACTTATCATAATGAACATTCAAAAAAAGCCCTTTCTCGGATTTGAAACGATGACTTAAGCCTCTTTCTTAGCTTAGGGCCTTTAAAGTGAAAGAGTGGATCTGAATTGAACCATGACTATATAAGCTATTCTTAAGAGATTGAATATAGATGAAATCTGAAAATATAATATTGTTTGTTTTATAAACTGGATATCTTCTGCATAAGCTGAAAATTAGTTACCTATCATATATATTACAATAGATAAAATTCATTTAACGTTTGTAGACTGCTAAAATAATTGGTAATGGTGTACGACCTAGGAAGTGGGTGGTGGTAGACGACTTTGGTAGGCGGTGAACGGTGGGTGGTGGTGATGGACGGTTGTGATGGTGGGTGGTGGACCGTGATGGTGGCCGACAATGGGTGGTGGTGGTGATGATTGGTGGTGGACAATGGTGGTGGTGGATGGTTGTGGCGGGTGGTGGTGGTGGTGGCAGCGGGGTGATGGCGGGTGGCGGCGGACGGTGGGGTGGCGGTGGCGGGTGGTGGTGGCGACGGACGGTGGGTGGAGGTGGTGGTAGTGGACGGTGGTTGTGGCCGACGGGGGTGGTGGTGGTGATGGATGGTGGTGGTGGTGGGTGGTTAACGGTGGTGGTGAGTGGTTGACAATGGTGGTGGACGACGGTGGGTGGTGGTGGCGGCGGACGGTGGTGGTGGCGGCGGACGATGGTTGTGGCCGACGGGGGTGGTGGTGGTGATGGACGGTGGTGGTGGTGGGTGTTTAATAGTGGTGGTGGTGGTGGTGAGTGGTTGACGATGGTGGTGGTGGACGGTGGGTGGTGGTGGTGATGGTGGACGGTGGTGGTGGGTGGTGGTGGCGGCGGGTGGTGGTGGTGGTGGTGGCGGACGGTGGGTGGTGGTGGTATTGGACATTGGGTGTTGGTACTTGGTATGATGTGAATAAGTGTGAAGATGGTGAAAAAAACTTATTTTTTAAGACCATAAAAGCAGTTTTTATTTTTTTTTTTTTTTGTAAAACAAACAGTATTCAAGAGCTTATTGCAGACCTTATAAGCAAAAACAAACACAACCTTATTAATAAATTGAGGCATGGGATAGTTTTCCCTCCCGGTGTTTTTTTCGAAGATCCTTACCGGGATCCTAGGTTTTTTCTCGCTACATCGTTGTGTCCATTTTACTTTTAACGCATTTTTTCACTTGATTATTGAGAAGCACACTGCATTAGTTAATGAATTTGTTCAATTATTGCTTCGGTAATTTATGACCAAAATATCAGGGTATAGCCTAAATCTTGATCAGATTTAAGTATACAACACCTTGTCATATAAAAATATTGTAATCAAAATAATGTTTCTTCATGACTAACAAACATAAAGTTTTACCCCCTCCTCATGTCAATCCCACGAGTCTCTTATCCATTCTCATTTAATCACGGTGGGGTATCACATCTAAATGAAAAACTCAAATCGGGTTTAGAAGAAAAGGTATGATATTCTATTCAAACTTCTAGTGATCTTCAACTAATTATGAGCTTTAATATAATTACTAGGTTAGTTAATGTTACTCAATCCTTAATCATACCTTCCACTTCTAACACGCCACGAACTAGACCAGAATCATTCTCAACGAGTTCTTAAGGAGTGATCCATTTTTTTCATTGCTACCGGGTAGAGACCAAAGATCTCTCACATGTGTTTTGAACGTTGTTTAAACTTAAGAAAACCCCAGACATTTACTTTTATCATATACACATTCAAATTCAAATAAAAATAAATAATAATAGTGTAGGGTTCCAAAATGCATCGTTTTAGAAAGAAGGGGTAGAAAGTGTAGAATCATGAGCTGTTGCCTGTTGGTTATTATAAGAAAGAGATTTGAGTTCCCAAACGCCCAGAATCGCAAACGAGATATCGGAGTCGAAGAGAGAGAAAACACACACACAGAGACACCCAGGTAACTAACTTAACTCAACCAAAATATCATCCGATTTCAACTGCAATTCTACTCTTAATTCTTCCAGATTTACTAAATTCAACAGCCATATGAACATCTTTCATGATATTATATGTTTTTCACATGTTAATTACACTCACTGGTTCGTAAAACTTGCTAGGGTTTTGTTCGAAAATGGCTGAAGAAGTTGTTTCGTTGGAGCTTCCTGCACCTTCCGGCTGGAAGAAGACGGTTCTATCTATTTCTTTTTCTCTATAGATAATAATACTAATATTAGTTTGTATATGGGTATCTGTTTATGTTTGATTTATGTGAATTTTGTTAGGGTTTCTGCTTGCATTCGTGTTTGATTTTGCAATTCGAGTGCTGTTTATGACTTACTGTTGCTGAAATTGGGGTATTTTGTTAACGAATTTGTGTGGGTTTGTGGGATTTCAGAGCTAGGGTTTTTGTTCAATTTTGGGGAATTTGGGTTTTATTTTGGATATGCTAATTTCGGTAGGTTTTCGTACGGTTGTGGTTGATTTTCTTTATTTGGATTCAAGTACGGTTAGACTTTATCTAGAATTGGATTTTTGATAGAATTTAATGTATATTTTTAGGGCTTTTGAAGCTATCATTTCTGAGCCGCAATTTTGGGAAAATTGAGGGGATGTATGCGAATTTCTGTAGGTTTTGGTTAATTTTCTTAGTTTAGTTTCAAGTATGCTTTGGCTGTGTCATGAATTGGATTATGGATTTGGCTTTCATGTGCTTGTTAGGGTTTTTGAGGTTAGGATTTCGGAACACTGTTTTTTTTTATGATTTTGGGAAAATTGAGGATTTCGTAAGATGTATGTCTTTGAAAGGTCATCACAGATTTAATTTTACCTTTTTTTATTTTTGGGAAAACTGTTGTTTTTGAACCGGTTTTTGATATTTACTTCTCCATGTGTCACTCCTTGTGCAGAAAGACACAGTTTCATAGCGTTTTTTCTGATGCATTTGAAATTCATATATGAAAATTGATCAACTGAGAGTAATATGGTAGTTGGTGTAAAGAAACACTTTGTAGCTGGCTTTGTGAACGTTTTTAAGACAGAAAGGATATCTGTAAGTAAAAGGAGTTTCAGAGAGTATGTTCATACTTCATAAGAATGGAGGTGTTTACAAATATATTTGATTTTATAGGGAACTAGCTTATGAGTTAGCAGCTATCTAGTTGCTGTTGAGACATGTGTTATTCAATCAATCAATCAATCATACCCAGTAAAGTCCCACCGACAGCAAAGCTATAAGTAGGGTCTGGGGAGGGTGGGATGTAGGCACACCGTACCTCTATCCAAAGGAATAAAGAGGTGGCTTCCAGAGAGACCCTTGGCTCTAAGTACATGTGTACGAAGCAAAATAAAGGAAATCAAAGTTTTAACAGTTATATAAAAACTACTACTAATAATAATAATATTAATAATAAGATCACAGTTTAACAGCTATATAAAAACTAATAATAATTATAATAATAATAATATATGTAAGGGAAATACCATTATGGTATGTGACCTAAATAAGTTAAGTCTAAGCCCTAAGGTATTCAATTCTCCCTAAAAATCCTTAACTTTAATTCTACTTCTCCACGAATTCCTATCCTCAACCATGTCCTCGGAGAGGTTTAGGTCTATCGAATTCCTATCCTCAAACATGTGTTATTATATTAGAGAATTAGTTTTAGTAACTCTTTGAAAATAAAAGGATGGAAGGGTCTCATGGTGTTTTAAGAATATACCTTGGTGGAGGAAGGTACTTGATATATGTTCACAAAAGAAGCACGACAAGTGTTTTATATCTTTCAATAGATGAAGCAGAAGCTCAGTGTTTGGATCTCATAAGATATTGTTATTTTGATGAAGCGTTGAACGGAGTAAAGATACACATGAATTATGTTTTGTTGAATGATTGCTGTGTGTTATAGTGAATCAACGTGGTGAGAAAACGACAGATGTCACAGCTAAGTTGGATCCTTGGAAGTATTTTAAATTCACTAAGAAAACTAGCTAGTGGTTCTTTTTTCTTCATATATTTTATCCTTTTTATGGGTACTTAAGTAAAGACATATATAGTGATTATCTGAGAGAGTTGATTTCCCTTTTAGGTTTTTGTTATTGGTATGGATTTGACTGCGTTTTACTTATTTCATTTTTTTAAAGCCAGTTTGTGATGGTTTCCTTTTTTACTGTTATGTTAATTGAGTTTAAAATGTGTCTATGTTCAGATTTTTTTAATGCTTGCACATAGGTTTTTATGAAAATGGTAAATAAATAGCTGAAAGATAAGCAGTGAAATCTTGTGCATGAAGGGCATTGATAATTATTATCATCATCGTCTAATTATTTAAGATAATCCATTATTATCATCATTGTCTAATTATTTAAGATAATCACAAGAAATGGAGTGTCTTTGAAATGAAACATGCTTTGATGCACTTAGATGAAGATTAAAGTATAAAAAGATTCTTGCATGATATCCTAACCTGTACTACTGAAGTCACTCTTCTTTACCTATTTTTCATATATTCGTGTTACACTAAAGTTTTCCATAGAAGGCTGAACCTTTATGAGTAGGGAAGAGTTAAAATGACATGAGTTAAGGTAATAACTGAAGCACGAGGTTACATTGAAATAGGTATTCTTGAAGTTGGAGTTGAATGCTTAGTTTTGTGGTTCTCACATTTATGCTTGGCTTGCTATCAGCAGCTGATGATGATAAATGATATTTCTCTCTTTTGTCTATTGAATAAGTTGGTTAACATTTTTGTTTGTTTAACGGGTAGAAGACTTCTTTGGTTCCTGAATGGTTTATTTTTCGTTTACTACACTAAAAGAGAACATTAAACATTTGATCTATGCATGCATCTGAGCATGTGACATTATGTATATTGACTACATGTCAGTTTTATCATTTTTTTTTCTTTTGATATGGTTCTTTAAAGAAGATACTCTTGTGTTTTTTTTACATCTATGGTACTTATATAGCTGCAATATTTGTGATTCCTGAAAATGCTACATGTCAGTTTTCAATATATTTTATTCTTTTGATATCCGTTCGTTAAAGAAGATATTCATGTTTTTTTTACATCTATGGTACTTTTATTACCGCAATATTGATTACACGCCAGTTTTATCATATTTTTATTCTTTTGATATGGTTCGTTACAGAAAATACTGTCTTTTTTACATCTATAGTACTTCTATAACCGCAATATTTGTGATTCCTGAACATGCTACACGTCAGTTTTATCATATTCTATTCTTTTGATATGGGTTCACTAAAGAAGATATTCTTGTTTTTTTTACATCTATGGTACTCCTATAACTGCAATATTTGTGATTTCTGAAAATGCTAAATACAATTGCTCATATGACAGCTCAAACAAAGAGAATCAAGATTATATGTAGATATTATTTGAGGTCTTTTAGGTTATTCTGCTCTGGAAGGAGTCTCTTTACTGGTTCTTAAGCTTAAGATGATAAATCGGAGTTGATTGATAGTGTCTTTAAGTCTTTTATGAATATTTGCTTCTGGTTTGTAGAAACTTTTGAGGATTAAGGGCATCATGAAACTTTAGAGTTGTATTTGATCAATTTGGAGTTCTTGTTAGTTATTTTTTGAGTTCTCCCATATGATTGATTGGCTGTTATGAGTACGAGTGAAGCATGACTGATGATCACTGAGAAATGACATTCTTTGGACTATTGGATATGTATTGAACGAGAGGGTTTAGTATGATAGTTGACTCATAAGTTATCTTTGGAGATAAACTTCTATAAAGGTTTGGGTTGCATGAACTGGGAATATTTACAGGGTGGTTCTAGGTTTGTCTATATAAGTTGGAATTATTATCACCTATGAAGACAAATAGTGGTAAAGTGTATTGAGGTTTAGATATTGATTGGTCTGGTAAATAATGAAATTTTGGAGCTGGTTGTATTTCTAGGTTTACAGTGAGTATATATATATTTCCTTCTGAGTCTCAGATTTAGATTATAAGTTCAATTCAGCTACCGTTTAGGCGGAGTGTATCGAGTAATTATTTGTTTCTGGTTAGTAAAGATAAACTTGAAATACAAATTAACTAAAAGAATAAGTGAGTAACTGCAATAACCAGCATAAATAACCTTTCATGACAAACTGTTAGTACTTGAACTGTTTTGTGTTTTTCTTTCTGTGTGGATATATGTTTTCTAACCTATCAGTTTGTTTACATGCAGTTCTTGCCAGAGAAATCAGGGACACCAAAGAAAAATGAGATTGTGTTCACCGCACCAACTGGTGAAGAGATCACCAACAGGAGGCAGCTGGATCAATACCTGAAATCACACCCTGGTGGGCCCAAAATCTCTGAATTTGACTGGGGGACCGGTGAAACCCCAAGGCGCTCTTCAAGAATCAGTGAGAAAGTAAAGCTAGCTCCACCACCACCACCAGAAACTGAACCTGTCAAGAAAAAGGCTAAAAGATCTGCTAAGAAGGACAAAAAAGAGAACAATGAAACTCCAGAGAAAGCAGAGGATGTTGAAATGCAGGATGCAGAAAAACCCGATGACAAAAAGGAGGATGAAAATGTACCTGTGGAAGGTGATGGAAGAGCAGAGAAAGATGACAACCAGAAAGAAGAAAAGGACGAAAGCGCCCCCAAGGAAACTGAAGGAGAAGCAGAGAAAGACGAAACTCCTGCTGAAGGCGTGTGTGATATTCCAAAAATACCCCTGCCAGAGGAAGAAGTTAAGCCTGTAAATGAAGTTGCTGATGTCGTTGAAAACAACAAAGGTGAAGTCCCAGAGGAAGAAACTAAGCCTGTAAACGAGGTGATTGCTGAGGTCAATGAAGTCAACAAAGAAGAAACTCCGGTTGCACAAGTTCAAGATAAGACTGAGAATGATGGCGCCAGCGCTGCTGCAGAAGACGCAAACCAAGAAATCCCATCTGATGTCGCTGCTGTTGAAGAGGGGCAAAAGGGTAGATTGACTGAAGCGGATAAAGAGAAAGAAACAAGCAAGAAGGTTGAAGAAGGTGTGGAACAGGGATTCGTGAACGGGAGTCGTGTGGAGTCCGAACCATGGTAAAGATAGGGTGCTGGCAGCTTGACATGTAGAGTGAGTAAGTCGGTCTGTACGTTAATGTTTCTACAGTTGATACAAGAACATATCGTGTACTTATAATGTCGGCATAGTGTTAAGACCGGCTTCCTGTGTTGTGTTTACATCTATCATAGGATTGTGTCGTGTTTGTTTGATTTTAGGGGAATTGTAGGTTGCAGATATCATACTTGTAACTTGGTGTAATAAGTAATCCTTCACATTCCCATCTTTTCTTGCACCATTAATTTCCCTTCTTAATTGTTTCTTGTCTGCGATGATAGCAGTTACCCGATTTTGCAGGAACATTGTTATGTGGTTCATTATATTAACAAATTTTATATGGCCGTGGATATCGATAAAGGATCGCTGGTGTGTATTTTGAAAGGGACGGTGACCCGACACAGGGTGCCTGTCTATTGACCACGATACATACCATCTAAAACATATAGTTAGGAAAGAACAATTCAAGCTCTTGCAGACATGTTAAATTCTGAATCGGGATGGTGTGATGGCGTTGTTGCGCACTACATATTGAGCACATACGGTTAAAAGTGAAAGAACAATTAAAACCTTTACAGGCATGTTTAGTACGGAATTGAGTTAATATCAAAAACTAATTTATTTAGTAAAACAATTGGAATTGGGATATAGTATCACAGACTATTTTGAATCTCAACAGCATAGTTATAAGACATGAAAACTAATCATGATCGCTTCATGACATCAAGCTAGAGGGGTGGTTGCATGTCTTAAACTGATATAACTGCCTCTTCCAACCACACATCCGACATATACTAAAAAGAGTCGAATTAACAACTGTTAAGACATTAAGACATTCTATACAGGTTAGTTGAGTATCACACATAGTACCAATTGTTGGTTAAACGGTTAGGCCCTGAGGCTGGGTGTGATAGGTGTGCTCTTGGTTAATTTCTGTTTCGTATGGTAAGCAAAAGAATGATTTAATTGAAGTGATTATTTTCTCGAGTTGGTGGTTCGTTTGGAGGAAACAGAATGATGTTTTTAATAAAAACCATCTCAATAAGGAGCCACTAGATGATTTGGTTATGACATTGTATGGATTTCAAGTAATAACTGTGAAATTTAAAAGTCGGTGGTTTTTAGCATGGCTAATTTCTTTTTAGTCGGTGGTTGATAATAATATAGTTCTTTTTGCTTGTAAAAAACAAAGCCGCTGAAGACCCAAGATGATAATATGATTTAACAAATCAAAGTAAGATTACATGTCACTAGTACCATAGAAAATTTTATAGCAAGTAACATTATACATATTTTTTTGAAACTTCTTTGTCAAACATATTAACTCTTATAGTATGATTGCAACCTAATAAATGACCAAATTAAAATTTGATCGTACATATTTGTCATTGCAATAAGTATATTTTATCTTGTTGATCCGTGTAAACAAGTATATTATCTATAAATTGTAATAAGTTTCATTGTTAACCAAAATAATAATCTTTTTCAGATTGACTTTTACCATATATTCAGTTATCTTGGCTTTTATCACATATATCACTATCATGGCTTGAAGATACTAACGCACCACCCAAAGAAATAATAATAATAATAATAATAATAATAACATAAAAAAAGATTAAAAAACGAGTATGATATCATAAGCTGGATAATAAGTTCTAAACCGAAACATATAACTTTTATCTCATTTTAATCATGACCCTACACCTAAACACAAATTTAAAAACTTAGACGGATGGTTGAACATATATGACTACTTTCTGATGTATCTCACAATCACCTTTATGGGTAGAGATGTAGTGTTGTGCTCCACTGCTGCTCAGCTTGATCGCGCCGGGCCCACTTCCGATGAGGATTTTAGCTCCTTTAGTATGACAATGATCGTATGCTTCTTGGGGAACGTATGCAACATCATGGGTTTCGTTGACAAAGTTAAAATATAGTGTGTCTCCGATGTTGAAGGTATGCAACGATACCCATTCAGCATAGAATTCCGGGTATCTCGGGTTGCTCCATCCGTCGCTATCGCCCACCATGTGGTTGGTCGCCAAGCATTTGAAGGCCATGGGTGCAACCAAAATTGCCATGAACATAAACATGTTGAAGTTGAATGGTGCCATTTCTACTGGTCGTGGTAGCTTTGACCTCTTTTAGGTATATTTATAGTACTCAAGTCATTAAATGGCCAATTAAATTTTATGGCTTCAACATTAATTATATTCTGATGTGTAAGTAATTTTGAATAGAAATTTGTTTAGTCCATTAATTATCTTCTGATGTTTACTAATTTTGCACCATAGTCTAATGCACCCTACTCAGACTCTATAACATCTAACATTAAATGCAACTAGTCATTAATTCTTACCCATAAAATGAAGTTTTTCAGTAAATGTTATTATTTTCTAAAAGATTAATTAACACAAACTTATTAGTAATTTTTTTTTTCTTTTAATTTTTTTAATTTTGTAACTATAGCCGCAGTAACTAAAAGAATAAATAATTAGAAATAATAATATTTAGTTTTTACAGAAATATTAAAAACACATTATATGGTAATATGAATAAAAAAAACACAAAAGAATATATTTAAAATAATTGTTATAAAATCGTTTATAAAAACTAATAACTCTAATTTTGTTCATTATTTTATAAAATTTTTCTCATAAGTTTGTTTAACATGTAAAATGTAAATCAAAACGATATACACCACTAAATTTATGTTTGTTACTAACCCTTCTAATTAAAGTAACTATATATTTGTTAATTTACAAAAAAATATATATATGAAAGAAGAAAAGTATTGCGTAATAAAAGAATATGATAGTCAATTTAATTCAAAGCATTCGAAGTCTAGGGCTGTTCACGAGCCGAACCGAGCGAGCGTTTGCACGAACTCGGCTTGAATTGAAATCGAGCGGCTCGGATCGGCTCGTTTTCGCTTTGATTGGAATGAAGAAGACGAAATGACTAAACTCTATGATGGAGAGCAGCCTCTGATTAACCATTAACAAGCGATTCCGGCGAGCGATTATGGTTTTATGATTCAACGAGGGTGATGCTCTGATGATGAACCGGAATGGAATTCTGGGCATCTGGCGGCGTGGCTGTGGATGAAGAGGAGGGGCTTGTATTATGAAATTTAGGGTTTGTGTGGTGTACCCTACATTATTACCTTATATTTCTTTGATATTTCAGGTAACACTAAATATAATTAAATTAAATATTATTATATATTACAATATCAATATTCAATGAGTTTTTTACTAAAATGGGGATGGTGGAAATATTATTTATCTAAATGGGTGATTTAAAAACTTTTTATTAAACGGAGTACACGGCGTTACTTAGTTGGTTGTTCAAAAAAAAATATAGGTATTTTTAAAAACTTTATCTTTTTCACTCATAACTTATTGAATGAAAACAACTTATTTGGTATAAAATACACTTTAAATATTTTAAAACATCTTTTAACTTATTTAACCATATTTAACAATTCTTTTAACCATACGTACGTTGATTTTTTAACCTATTTAATATTTTTATGCTTTTAAATAGGATAAAAGATTGTTTATTTAAACCGATTATGTATTTGAATATTCTTATTTTTTACATTTACAATATGCATGTTGTTTTCTATATTTATTGACTCAAAACATCATAAATGTCTGAATGAATGAATATGAACATATGCCGTGTTCGCTAATTATTTCCGTGAAAGTTCGGTAATGTTCATGCACTAATAGAAAACAGGTTAATCCGCGATAACAGTTTTGTAGCAAATTCAATCATTTTCTAGTAGTGATGTATGTTCATTTATGTTAATTAACAAATGGGCCGGTATACCCGAAACCCGACGGGTATTGGCCAGGTATGAGATTAAGATTTATAATTTTCACGGGTATGGGATTAGATGATATCTGACTAGATTACCCGAAACCATATACCCATAAAAGATAATGTACATATTTATAAATATAAAACTAAGAATATTAAAATACATAATCATTTAAATAAAATATCATTTATATCTTACTAAAAAACATAACCAATATTAAACAGTTAATATACGTGGTATGAATTTAAATATAAAAATAAATTTCACGATATAAGAGATATAAGAAAAATAGTTTTTAATTAGTGAAAAGAAAAAATGTGAGTAACATATAAAATCGATTGTTGTTGGTGTATGATGTCAGTAGTTCAGTATCTAGTGTCTGTAATTGTGTTAGTTGGATTTGTATTAATGTTTTGTTAACTTGTTTCACAAGTTCGCCTCTTATAAGCGAACTTGTGGAACAGGCGAAGTTATCAACAACTTCGCCTAACATGTTAGGCGAAGTTGTCGATAACCATAAAAGCTTAGCTGCGGCTTGTTTTGTTATTAATGATTCAGTACATGTAATCGGTGATTGACATATCACGTGTTATTAGTTGCAATACAACGTGTTCTTTGTTTATTGTAACGTGTGTTTGCTTGTGTTTAACGTATATCGATTCTACACTCGTATCGTCTTACGTAGGGATTCCGCACCTACGTAGAACGAGATATTTCCGTGTAGATCCGGCTGGGAACCTACAATTGGTATCAGAGCATTTGCTCGTGATTGTGTGGTTCGGGATTATCACACGGGTGTAGAAATCGTTCCGTTCGACTATTCGCGGGACGAGTTTATGTTGGAATACCGAGTTTTTTGTGTACTACTCACCTCACTCCACCAAAAACAACCCATTACACCTTCGCATACCTCGCAAAACGTCAAAATCAAACCTGCAAAAACGTTGTGTTAATCAGGCGAAGTTGCCGCCACTGTTTGTAGGGTTTATGCGAAGATATAAGTTTAAGCGAAGTTATTAACAACTTCGCCTACCTCACAAGTTCGCTTAACTTAAGGGAAGTTATCTGCAACTTCGCCTAATCAGGCGAAGTTGAGAAGAAGCGAAGTTAAGAATTCAAGCGAAGTTAAGACTTAAGCGAAGTTAAGTTTAACTTCGCCTATTGGTACTGTTCTGAATAATTGAACATTTTTTGTTTGTTTCTTTGAGTGTTCGTTCGTATTTCCTCCAAAGATGACTTCTATAAATATTACGGAACTGGTGAAAATGGAGGTGGAAGCAGGTTCAGCTACTAAGGCACCGAAAATGCTTAAGGGTACCGATTTCGTGGCTTGGAAAGATCGGTTTGAGCAGTATGTTAAATATCAAGATGCTAAGATGTGGGTGTGTATTCAAGATGGATACATTCCACCAACGGCTTTGTATGAGGGTCGTGAACAAATTAAGAAATACAATAAGATGGAAGAGGAAGAAAAGAAGATGTATGAGGCTGAAAGCAAAGCTCATGCTGCGATAACAATGGCTCTTCCACAAGAGATTCTTCACACCTTCAGGAAATATAAAACCGCCAGAGAGCTATGGGAAGCGCTTGAAAACCGATATGAAGGTAATGTGGGGATACGTGCATCCAAAATTAAGCTACTCAAAACCCAATTCTCGGTGTTCAAGCATTTGAAGAATGAGTCACTTGATGATATCATCACAAGGTATTACCACTTAATGACCGAACTCAGGAACTATTCAATTGACTATAAAGAAGAAGAGATCGTGGAAAAACTTCTTGATGCTCTCCCACCGAAATGGGAGATGTACACTGTCTTGATGAGAGAAGATAAAGAGTTTGCCAACATTGACTTGGAAACAGTAGTCAATAAACTACGAACTTTTGAACTTAACATGGTTCGAAAAGAGACATCAACTGATCAGGTTCAGGATCCGGGAATGTATGGTGCGAAAGTTAATTCAAGTTCAAGTTCGAAGTCAGAATCATCTGCTTACTACTCAATGGGAGACTCGAGCTCTAACTCAACTCATGATGGTCATGTAACTCTCAACATGGATGGTGATGTGTGTTTTGTAGCTGGTGGAACAAATGCTTCTAAACCTCAAGCAACAAAGGGTAGTTTTTCCTCAAGTGTTCCGAACAACAACTACTCTCAGATGCCCATGAGTGTTAAATCTGCTGAACAGCAGTTTGCTCTCTATGCATCTTTCATTGCTTCTTACGAAAATTACATTAAAGGTAAAATCGTTGACCCTGCAACTTTAGACGAAGACTATGATCAGATCGATGCTGATGATCTGGAGGAGATGGATCTGCAGTGGCAGATGGCGATGATAGTAAGAAGAGTCAAAAGGTTTATGAAGAAAACTGGTAGAAAGTTTGTTGGCGAAAGACCAGGGTTTGATAAGTCAAAGGTTCGGTGTTATAACTGTCAACAGAATGGACACTTTGCTAAAGAATGCACAAATGAACGAGTAGAACGTAGTCAGAACAGGCCAAACAACCGAATGGGGGAAGTAACGAGAATAGGGCGATGATATCCACACAGAACGGGGAATACAATTGGAATCTGCAAGTTGAGGAAGTGTTCGAACAGGCCAACTTGGTTAACATCGAAACTGAAGGAAAAAACAGAGAGACAAGAGAAGATCAAGCTTATATGGCAGAGGTGAATGATCAGCTCTCTGAGGTAAGTTCTAAACTCCCTTGTACGAAATGTGAAAATCTGTCTGAACAATTGAAAACAATAACTGATCAGTTTGTTAGTTTGGATGCTCAATTTAAAACAGTAAAAGAAGATCATTATTACACTAAAACTAGAGAAAACAGTTACACGGTAAAAATAAAAGCTAGTGAGAAAGACATCAGAAGTCTTAAAGCCAGTCTAGCTGAAAAAATGCAAGTAGTTGATCTTAGCTATGAAGTGTTAGAAGAGAAAACCAAACTAATTGCTGAAAGGGATAAACAGATAGCTGATTACCAGGTGAAAGTGGTGGAACTAAACAGAAAGCTTGAGCAATTTAGAAATTCCTCCACAATACTTGATCACCTCATAAGTGATCAACGTTCCCCAGTTAAAAGGGGAGGAATTGGATATTCTGAAGTTCCACCACCTTATAATCATAACTATACTTATGATCCTAGTAATCAGAAATCTGTTGATGTTGAAATTGGTCAGACAGTTCCTATTAAAGTTACGATTAAAGATCCAGAAGTTAGTAAAAGCGAAACGAGTAAGCCTGTTTCGAATGTTAAGATTTCTGTTCCTAGTTCTGTCTCATCAAATTCGGACAAGACATCCGAGTCTAGTGAGACAAAAGAAGAGGCAGTGTTACTAAAACGTGGAGAGGAACATAAACCAACTGAAAAGAATTCTCCACTAAACCCGTATGTCCCACCATATGTTAGACAAACGGGCAGTAATGCAACCTCAACATCTAAAACAACTGTTGAGACGAAAGTTGAACACAGGAGTTGTTTCAGATGCAATCAAATAGGACACCTGATTGCTGATTGCCCTCTGAATCAGAGATTCAGAGGTATGGGCCTTCGAAAACTGAGAATATAGCTAACAGTAATTACTATAATGGTAAGAATGCAAACTCATCAAAGTTCAGATATTGGATTAATCCAGGTTTTCAAAGAAATAGATCTCAGTTTTTCCCTGTTAACAACCAAATCATTAGTTATAATTCATTTAATTAACGAAGGTTTGGATGGCCTCATAGTCAATCTACAAGAAGGTATCCTTTTAGGACTTACAGAAATTATTCTAATACTAACTTTGGACAGCCAAAGTACGGGATGCCTTTTAACAGATTTAATCGACCCAAGACCAATAGGTCTAGGGTCCCCAGATTTTAATCCTTTACTTTAATCGTGCAGGAACATTTGAACAGGGCTGCAAACAATCTATGGGTTGTGGATAGCGGCTGTTCCCGGCACATGACGGGAAACAAGAATTTGTTACACGAATGGAAACCTGTTCAGGGAGGCAGAGTAAGTTTTGCTGGAGAGAGTGGTGGTAGAATTACTGGAATGGGGACGGTGACAAATGGTAAAATGAAGCTAGAAAAGGTGAATTTCTTTGAAGAGCTGAAGCATAATTTGCTGAGTGTGTCTCAGATCTGTGACAAAGATTACACTGTGCACTTTACCAAAAATGAAGCGATTGTACTGTATCCTGGTTTCAAGATACCAGAGGCATGGATAGTAATGAAGGCTCCAATGGAAAAGAATACATATGTTATGGACATGAGGTTGACTGAGATGGCAACAGAAGAAGCATGTCTTCTGTCAAAAGAAACTGAATCGGAGTCCGAGTTATGGCATCGAAGAATTGGGCATATACATCTTCGAAAAATGAACTACATTGTCAAGAATGGGCTGGTGCTGGGTGTTCCCTTGAAAAATTTCAACTTTGAAGACCAATGTCTATCGTGCAAGAAGGGAAAGCAACACAAGAAATCTCATCACACCAAGAAGGTTAATTCAATAGTCAGTACCCTAGACCTACTTCACATGGATCTCTTCGGTCCCGTGAATGTAAAAAGCCTAGGTGGAACATCATACTGCTTGGTGATAACTGATGATTTCTCTCGATATTCTTGGGTATATTTCCTGAAGACAAAGGATGAAACGGTTCAGTTGGTAATTAACTTGATTACCAAGGTTGAGAATATTATGGGGAGAAAGGTTAAATACATCAGGAGTGACAATGGGACAGAGTTCAAAAACTATCAGATGGAGATATTCTGCTTACAGAAAGGGATAGACCACCAGTACAGCGCTCCGTATACTCCGCAACAAAATGGGGTGGCTGAGAGGAAGAACAGAACGCTAATTGAAGGAGCCAGAACCATGCTGGCTGATTCTAAACTTCCTGTGGTGTTCTGGGCTGAAGCTGTTGCAACAGCCTGTTATATCCTTAATCAAGTTTTAACTGTTAAAAGATTGAATAAAACATGTAATAAACTTATGCATGGTAGAAAGCCTAACTTGAATGGTCTCGAACCATTCGGGTCCCCGTGTTCGATATTAAAGACGAACTCAAAATTTGGTGAGATAGCCGACGAAGGTATTTTAGTCGGATATGTTGTTGGGACACCCAACAGACGAGTCTTTAATCTATCGACCAGCAAGGTTGAGGTGGTGTGTAACACTTACATCACGAGTTACAAATCACCAAAACCAAGCACGGGACCCGCTGGGGCTTTCGACTATGATAAGCTTTTTAAATCTTTTAATTTGCCTTACTTGGATTGTGCAGAAGTTGATGAGAGAATAGCTCCGAAGATTCTTTATGATGAGGAAGAAAGTGTTGTGCAACGACCGCAATACGATGAATGTCAACCTTCCTCGTCAAATGCTGTTGATACCCCTGCTGTCTCTACAGAAGAGGAATTCTTCAATCCTTTTCACTCTCAACAACAATCACCCATTGATGAACTATCT
Source organism: Bidens hawaiensis (assembly GCF_021521415.1). Lineage (NCBI taxonomy): Eukaryota > Viridiplantae > Streptophyta > Magnoliopsida > Asterales > Asteraceae > Bidens > Bidens hawaiensis. Next base: position 83,423 of record NW_027506008.1, on the reverse strand, counting down.
TCGAACCTGGAAGACAATCTGCAAGTCAGTTCGGTTCCGACTACAAGTGTTCACAAAAATCACCCTTTGGAGAACGTGATAGGTGATCTGTCCGACGGTGTACAAACAAGACGAAGCTTGAATGAGCACACTTGTGTTTACACAAGCATTAAAGATACAGGCATCATTAACGAATGCTTGTACACCTGCTTCATCAGCCAGATTGAACCAAAGAACTATCAAATGGCTCTCAAGGACAGCTTGTGGGTCGAAGCCATGCAAGAAGAGTTAGCCCAGTTTAAGAAGATGGAGGTATGGAATTTGGTTGCAAAACCGAAGAATGTGCATGCGATTGGCACCAAATGGGTTTTCAAATGTAAGAGAGATGAGAAAGGAATAATCATAAGGAACAAGGCAAGGCTGGTTGTAAAAGGTTTTAATCAGCAAGAGGGGATCGACTACAATGAAGTGTTTGCGCCCGTGGCAAGATTGGAAGCGATTCGACTGTTTTTGGCATTTGCTGCACACAAAGAGATGAAGGTGTTCCAATTAGACGTGAAAAGTGCATTTCTTAACGGTAAAGTTGATGAGGTTGTGTACGTTGAGCAGCCTCCAGGTTTTCCTGACCCAGACTTTCCTGATCACGTGTACAAGCTAAGTAAAGCGCTATATGTGCTACATCAGGCCCCTCGTGCCTGGTATGCAACTCTATCCGATTACTTGCTTGAGAATGAGTTTGAAAGGGGAAAGATCGATAGCACACTGTTCGTGAAGAGAAAAGGAAGAGACCTTCTTCTGGTTCAAGTCTACGTGGACGACATCATCTTTGCTGCGTCAAAAGTCGCCATGTGTCAGGAGTTTGAAGCCGTCATGAAAAAGAGATTTGAAATGAGTGCTATGGGTGAACTAACTTTCTTTTTAGGATTGCAGGTTGATCAGAAGAAAGATGGGATGTTCATTCATCAGACTAAATATGTCCAAGACGTTCTCAAACGCTTCAAGATGGAGGACAGCACTCCATTTGATACTCCAGTTTGCGTCAACCATAAATTGGGTGCTGATTCAGACAGTGATTCAGACGTGGACCCCACCCAATATCGGGCAATAATAGGTTCTTTAATGTATTTAACTGCATCTAGACCTGATATTATGTTTGCAGTTTGTCTTTGTGCTCGTTTTCAGGCAAACCCAAAGGAATCTCACATGAAAGGTGTGAAGAGGATATTGCGTTATCTCAAAGGCAAGCCTAAGCTAGGGTTGTGGTACACGAAAGGGGGAGACTTGGAGTTAGTCGCCTACACGGATTCTGATTATGGAGGATGCAATCAGTGTAACATCCTAAAATTTATAATGTTAAATAAAGAAAGTTACGTTTAGTGATTTCGCGTTATTAATTAATTAATTAATATCGAGTAAAGAACGGATCATGGACTTAGATTAATTGAGATGGGTTAAATGAGAATGGGCCTTAGGTCCATGGGCTTTAAGGGATATAAATATCCCCTAAACCAACCTAAAACCCTAAACCCTCATTTCATTTCCATCATAATCTCTACACACTCAAAAACACACACATACACTACACCATATTCGGCCGAGAGAGAGAGAGACATCCGAGACCAAGAATCAAGCCGACCATTATTAGATCTTCAATATACGAGATAACCAAGCAAACCGCGACCACACCGAACGTATAAAAGGTATGTTCTTGACCTTTAAAGTTTACGTAGTATTGAACGTTTTTACCTTAAAGGTCCAAGCTTTATAGTATATACGGGATATATATACGAACGAAAACGGTTAGGGAACGTAGGGGGTGATGTCGAACCATAATAAGTGTATTAAAATCGCCAAAATGCTTGATAAAAACCAAACCCGTAGCTGACCTGAACAACTTCGCCTGCAAAAGCTTAACTTCGCCTTCAAAGCATAACTTCGCCTTCAAAGCATAACTTCACCTTCAAAGCTTAACTTCGCCTACGGCCAAGTTTGCCTAACTGGTAACTTCGCCTAAGGCCAAGTTCGCCTAATTGATAACTTCGCCTAAGGCCAAGTTCGCCTAACTGATAACTTCGCCTAAAGCTAAGTTCGCTTAAGGTTTAACTTCGCCTAAAGTTAAGTTCGCTTAGAAAATAAATTAAAAACCTAATGGAAAATGTGTTAAGACAGTTAATGTAAATAAAATTGTTCCAAGCTGACCTGGCAGCTCGACCCCAGCGGGGGGCTCTTCCCCTTGGACCCTGCTAGGGTCTGCCGCCCCTAGACCCCGCTGCCAGGGGCGCTGCCTCCGGACCCCCGTTCGTTGTGGGTAGTAGTTAAGACTAAAAAGATGATATGAGTAGTGATAGTTAATTGATACGTATACTTGTTATACAGTCAGCCGTGCACAACTGAAGAAAGGGATTACGATTAACGGTGAACGTAACCGTGTTCAGGTGAGTTTCTAGCCCCATTTATGTGTTATGTTTTCGGGGATGTGTGCATACTCAATGTGTTTGTTAATACGCTTATCCTAAGAGATAAGTGTATGCCTTATGTGCATAATGTGATATGTATGAATGACTGCTTGATGGTACGTGAACGATCTTCGGATATTGCACGTACTGTCAGGTTGTAACGCTATGTATAAGGTAAGTATGATATGTATGCTTATGTGTATGAATGTGATAAAGTTAATAAAAGAAGGAAAGGATGGTTGTATGGTTGTATGGTTACGAAGAGGGTACCGGGCCCTAATAATACTCGAGGTATGATGTATGGTTGTATGGTAACGAAGAGGGAATCGAACCCTACTAATATTCGAGAACTAGAGAACCGAACCCTACTAATATTCGAGGAAAGAGGGTACCGAGCCCTAATAATACTCGAGGAAAGAGGGTACCGAGCCCTAATAATACTCGAGGAAGGAGGGTACCGAGCCCTAATAATACTCGAGGAAGGAGGGTACCGAGCCCTAATAATACTCGAGGAATGTAGGGCGTAATGCTCTTTATAACGTAAGATATGAAAGTAAGTTAATACAAAAGAAAGTATGAAAGTATGAAAGTATGAATGAAAGAATATAAGTTTATGTGTATTGTATAGTGTATGATTAACTAGAACTCACTCAGCGTAGCTGACTTTTAGTATGCACGCAGGTGAGTAGGATGAGGCAGCTCGCTTGAGGAGACACGTGGCACTGAATAAGAGGCTGGCATTGGAAGACTCAAGACGTTTAAGTCTAATGTTTTGTTTATTTTGAAAGACAAGATGTTGTTTTAAGACAAGATGTGTTTTGTTATGAAATGTTTTATGAAAGCTTTTATATTCCGCGAATGTTTTAATTAACTCTGATATTTAGAACTGCGTTTATGAGTAAATCCAACACGAAAGTAGGGCTACCAGTAACGGGGCCTTACAATCAGAATCGGAAGTCGACAACAGGTGGATGTCAGTTTCTTGGAGGCATATTAGTGTCATGGCAGTGCAAGAAGTAGACCTCAGTCGCCATTTCTACCTGTGAAGCAGAATACATGGCAGCATCGAACTGTTGCTCCCAGGTTCTTTGGATACAACAGCAATTGCGCGATTACGGTCTGAATTTCACTCATACTCCTATTTGCATAGATAACACTGTTGCTATCTCAGTAACTAACAATCCCGTAAAGCATAGCAAAACTAAACACATTGACATCCGTCATCATTTTATACGGGATTGTGCTGAGAAGAAATTGATAGTGCTCGAAAAGGTTGATTCGTTAGCTAATTTCGCTGATTTGTTTCTAAAGCGTTTGACAAAACTCGTTTTCAAAACCTTGTTGAGCTAAATGGGATGATCAATCCCGAGTAACTGTGTTTTTCGTTTTTACTTACAAAAAAAAAACGTCACTATCGCTTAGAATTATGTCGGTTGCTTCAGTTTGAAGGACATATCTTCGGATATGTTTGGTCCTCATTTCTACCTGTAGAGTATGAGGATAGCCGTTAACCAGATGACTGAAAGTGACCGGGGCGGTTTATGATGTGTTTTTATTCTTTCGCTGAAAATTAATCGTCCGTACTTAGTTAGAAGGACACATACTCGTATGTGGTCGGTCCAGCTGATCCATTGGATCTTCAGGATAGCCGTTTACCTGAAGACTTCGACTTGATCGGGGCGATAGAAGTTAAATTTTTTTTATAGGGAGATGAAATAATTTTTCAAGTCTACTACTTCGTTAGAAGTGAATATACAATGTTTAAAAGAAAATTGATCCAACCTTGGAAAGTGATGGACAAACTGATTCTGTGTGCTTAACTAGTGAAGTTATTAGGCCTAAAAGACTTTAGAACAGTCATTGTATGTTATGGTAGCTTTTTATGGTGCGTAAAAGTAGAAGTGATACTAACTAAATCTCATCGATCTTACGTGGAAACTCCTTAAGAGTTGTGCATGTCTCCATATATATCTTTCCGAATTATAGGCAGAAAAGCGATTACCCAGTCATACACGAGCCCGTGAGTGTTCTGATTCCCGAGAAGATGGTGTGTCAAGAAACTGCAGTGATCCAGATTCGGGACTTGCAGTAGTTTACTTGAAGCTGTGTAAATCTTATTATTTAAAAAAAAAATTATTTAAGCCTTCTAAAGCTTATAATGTAATACTTATCAATCATGAGGCAAGAAAGAGAACGGGAAGAAGAGTCTAAAGATCGAAGAGTACTTACTATTTAATCAGACACTACGGGTCGAGGTCAACTCGGGGTGACTTGGGGAAAGCCAAATAAGCTTTGAGAATAGATAGGAGGCATCACAATCTCTGATGTGTTGCCCATTTAAGTTTTGAGCTTAATTGAACCTAACCCGTATCACAGAAGCGATGAAAACCATACTAAGTTATTTACCTACTTACAACCTGTCTCTTTATGTCATAATACAGCTGAACATGGATCTATGTGACAGTCACTTAATTAGTATGATTCATGTTCGGATCTTTTCTAAAACATGTTGGTCCCCCGTCAAGACTGAAATTTGATCCCGTGTACTTTATTTCTAAAATTTATTCTACTTATGTCGTTTTATGATTTTATACCTGGTTACTTGGTAGTTGATCGTAATATTTTACTCTTTAAAGGAAGTTTTAAAAGTTAATTGCAAAATGTTCAAAGTATGAGGGTTTGTTTTGTAAAGTTTAATATAGGCGAAGTTGTTTAAACAGGCGAACTTATAGGATAGGCGAAGTTGTTTAAACAGGCGAAGTTATAGGATAGGCGAAGTTAACCCTAACTTCGCCTGTATCACTTTGACCCTATATAAAGATATTTTTGGTCAAACTCTTCATTATTTTCATAAACCAGCGAAGTTAGCTTTTTAACCATCAAGCGAAGTTAAATGTGAATCAATCTTTGTTATTTTCTCTCAATTTCAATCCACGTTAAAGGTGCGTAGAGTCGGGGTAACGTATACTTCGCGTTGATCATTTATTTAGAGGTCGTTTTGGTCTGTCTTAGGACCCCGTTCATTCAAACCCGCAACACCCGATTTTCAAACTTATTTTCACGTGGTCGTAATCAACTTGATCGTCGTGATCTCCTCAAAAACATGTTTTGTAGAGTCCACAATCATCAAATTATCCAATTTCACCTCGTTTGGCCGTCTATACTGTTGCCGCTTCAGATTCAGGCGAAGTTACAGTTTAGGCGAAGTTAACCTTAACTTCGCCTAAGGGTTAACTTCGCTTGATATTTAATTGTTTAACAGTATATGAGGCGAAGTTGTGGTTAGGCGAAGTTATCATTAACTTCGCCTGGCCCTTTTAACTTATTTTTAATTTACATTTATCAGACGAAGTTATTACCAACTTCGCCCCACCCCTAACTTCGCCTATACAGAATAAATCATAACTTCGCTCATGGTAACAGGCGAACTTGTGATTTGACTTGACGATTCTCTAACTTAGACTGTTTTTGTTGCAGAAATGGCAGCTGTAGCTGGAGCCGGTGGTGCAGATGGTGATGAAGGTGGAGACAACAACCGACAGTTTTTCCCGGGGCATAATATGTACATTACTCTGGACCCGGATGCGAGCGGTGTTGATGATTTCCGCGAGATCATCACGTTTTTTATCTGCTCGTGTATCTTCCACGCTATTACTACAACACTGCCTATCTCTTTGCCAAACATAGAAGATTTCTGGCAGACAGTGGAATATGATTGTCGAGTCGAGCCCCCGGTTATGCGTGCAACGGTTAACAATCAGGTAGTGCAGTTCTCGTCTGAGCAGATCAGGGTGGCCTTGCAATTTGGAGATGAAACGAGAGACGATCCTACAGACTTCGTGGCTCCATTCAGAGATGGTGCTTTTCTGAGAATGGGCTATTCTGGTCCTTTGGGGGATACTCAGAGATGCAAGGGGTTCTTGCTGGACCAATGGCGCTTTCTCATGCACGTGATGATCGTGTGTATGTCGGGGAGAAAGGCTGGTACAGATGGAATGGGTGCAACGATGCAGTAGGCGATGACAACACTGACTTACAATAAGCGTTATAGCTTTAGTCAGATGGTGTTCTACGAGATAGACCGTCAAAGACGAGCGGTGGCGCGTGAGAGGTTCTTGATGTATCCAAGATTCCTTCAAATGATCTTGAATCACGTTGCTCCCACGTTACCTCAGCGCCGCCCGATTAGATATGTGGAGAGTGTAAGCAAGAGAATCTTCGCTCAGTGTAGATCATCAAGTGCAAGAAGTAAGCCTGAGCTCCGTCCTCGACATACTCCATTGTTTGGGTACTTGATCAATCCCGCGTATGTTGCAGCTCGTGGGGACGAGTTTCGGGATCCGGCACCACAACAGGCTGGAGCACCACAACCACCACCTGAGGTACAACAAACTTTACCTGCTGCTCCTGTTGTGGCACCGGAGGAAAATGTAGACCTTGAAGCTGCGTTTGGCGGTCAAGGATTTTTTGATATGGAGCGTGTTGATCCTGAGGAAGATGTACAAGTCTCGGTTGCACGGGTTACTAGTGTGGATGTGGCTATGGCAGCTACGACGGAGGCTGATTCTGATTCTTCGAATGATGATGTGGCTGAGGCTAGACAGATTTTGATCTCTCAAGAAAGAATTCATGGGAAGAGAAAGAGAGACACCGATGACAGTGATTCGGATTTTGAAGAAGATTTACATCGGTTGGTTCGAAGATCGAGAAGGGAAAGGGCAGGTGCAGGTTCGGGAGTTGGTGAGAGCTCAAGGGTGGTTCGTTTTACTCCACCCGCACTGTCTGGTATGACTATGGTCCCTTCATCACTGCCAGTTACAGGGTTAAGCGCCGCGGATGTTCCCGTGGTGACTACCTCATCTTCGTTTGGCATACCACCCACTACATTCCAGCTCTCGGCTCCGGATATTGTGTCCTTGCCACCTCCATCTCTTACTCCATCGGAGGTCGTAGCAAGGTTTGTTGAGTCGACGGTTGTCGCCACTGCAGGGTTGTCGGTTACGATACCACCTGCAGTTACGTTTCCACCTGTTTCTGAGGTGCCGGTTACATTGGGAATCCCTCCTCCGTACGCTCAAGACATATCACATATAAGGTTTGATTTCGATGCAACCTTATTCGACTAGGAAAGAATAGCAGCGCTTTTAAGGGTCGTGGCAGAACAATCAAGAGTAAATCTAATCCAGACTCATACTATTCAGCGCCTCGTTGCGGAGAATCAAATTCAGTCGTCCCTCCTGATCGAGCATGGTAAAATATTTGATGCCTTGAAACAGTTCTTGGCATCTCAGGGGGAGAGGAGCTGTAAGGGTGACGAGCTGAGGACAAAAAAGAGCAACGATCGAGACGATGATCCCAATGCATCAAAAGGTGCAGGTGGAGAGTTGCCAAGAACTGAACAAGCTCTTGGGACTTCCACATCTCAGGGGGAGTCAACGAGTGCAGCTGGTGGTTCATGGGGTGATGATGTGGTGGTTGTGGATGCTGATGATGATGTTATAGGTGATGATGATGTGTTACCATTGGAAGAGATCGAGAAGATAGGAGCTGAGATCGTGATTGACAATGAAGTTGAAGAAGGAGAGATTGTGGAGGAGAACAATGAGCATGAAATTCCGGCAGTTGAAAAGTCAGATCTGGGTCAAAATACGGAATGTGATGAGACTGAATGGGAGGAGCAGCCAAGATGGAAAGAAGGCTACGCTCAGTGGTTCGTAAAGACTAAGAAACCGGCGGTCCCTACTATGTTCAAGAAAAGTTACAACATCAAAGGGTATGCTGAATTGAAAAAGGGGATAATATGCTGGTTATATGATGAACAGTTGAAACTTTTTGTGATTAAACGTTATGATGGGGTTCAGTATTTCAAGAGATTGTTGAGGTCGTTGAATACGTTGTCTGAGTGTGAGGTGAAGGACTTAGCCAGGTTGGGGTTGATAAACAGGAGTGATGATAACATGGCTAGGATTATTGGGAAGATAGTCTGGAAAGAAAGCATAAAGGAGAAAAAGTTCGAATTGTTGAAACCGCAAAAAGGAAAGCTAGTTGAAGATAAAGACAAAGGCATGAGAGCTGATGGCAAGCCTTGGATGATAATGAAGTATAAGTCGATCCGGTGTCTAAAAGAAGTACCGATGAAACAAATGCCCAAGGATGTGCTCAAATATCTGAAATGGTGGTACGTTGATAGTGAAACAGCTGAAGCAGTGATGGAGAATGAAGATGAACAAGAGTAGATGAGAGCGTATGATCCTATGCACTTAGTGAATTTGTCTCAAGCGGACTTGCAGGTGCTGAACGAGAAAAATATATTTTACATTCCTGCTTGGAAAGAAGAAGCCAAGAAATACCAAAGAGTAGTTTCAGTTTGTGTACGAGAAGGCGTTCATGTTTGAAGACGGGAGATAGTAGATTTTTGAGATTACGAGACACGTGATTGAAGATGAGATATGAAGCTACTGCCAAGGGGGAGTCTGTTGGTGCATGATGTCAGTAGTTCAGTATTTAGTGTCTGTAATTGTGTTAGTTGGATTTGTATTAATGTTTTGTTAACTTGTTTCACAAGTTCGCCTCTTATAAGCGAACTTGTGGAACAGGCGAAGTTATCAACAACTTCGCCTAACATGTTAGGCGAAGTTGTCGATAACCATAAAAGCTTAGCTGCGGCTTGTTTTGTTATTAATGATTCAGTACATGTAATCGGTGATTGACATATCACGTGTTATTAGTTGCAATACAACGTGTTCTTTGTTTATTGTAATGTGTGTTTGCTTGTGTTTAACGTATATCGATTCTACACTCGTATCGTCTTACGTAGGGATTCCGCACCTACGTAGAAAGAGATATTTCCGTGTAGATCCGGCTGAGAACCTACAATTGTTATATTCAGATTGTGTTTTTTTAAATATCCTAATAAGGGTCCCGGCGTTACTTAATTAGCCGTTCAAAAAAATCGTGCTTTAAAATACGTTTTATTTTAAGAATCTATAATTAAAAATATGGCTAAATAAGTTAAAAGAAGATGTTTAAAATTATTTAAAGTGTATTTCGTATAAAAAATTGTTTTCATTCAAAAAGTTATAAGTGAAAGATAAAGGGTATGTTTGGCATGAAGTTTTTAGGAGCTACAAGCTTCAAGCTTTTAAGAAAAAGCTACTACTCAATTAAAAGCTCTGTTTGGTTCAAGGAGCTTGAAGCTTTTAGGTCAGGAGAAAAAGCTTAAAGCTTCTACTAGTAGTGTTTAGAAAGAGCTACAAGCTTTTAGTATGATAATTACTTAAATAACCTTCCAAAATAAATACATTTACTATTATTGATTTTAGTTATGCCCATTTTTGTAATTTTATACGTTTTATTAAAAGCTCCAGCTACTCTGCCAAACATCTAAATATATCTAAAAAGCTGCAGCTAACAGCTACCAGCTACAGCTTCCAGTCACCAGCTTCCAGCTACTAGCCAACAGCTTCCAGCTACAGCTACCAGCTACTTTTGCCAAACATACCCAAAGTTTTGAAAAATACCTATTTTGGTAAATAATTTTCAAATCACCCATTTTGGTAAATAATTTTTCCACCATCCCGATTTTGGTAAAAAACTCAATATTCAATATACGTATAAAATAATTACATCTCTGCACTAATAAATTAAGACGGGTAATTATATGTACATATATAATAAAACAAACTAAAAATATTAGAGCCCAACCGAATCGAGCGGACCCTTGCTCGTTGCTTGGCTCGTTTACAAACCAAACCGAGCATAGCGGCTCGTTTACAATCGAGCGAAAAAACGAGCGAGCAGTTTCCGAGCAATATTCTAGTGAGCGACGAGCGGTTTGGACGGCCCTAATTCGAACCTATAATTATATTAGCCACTCGCCATAATTATTATTTTTTTAAAAACAGTTTTTGCTGAAATCATTTTAAAAGTTTATGTTGAGTAATTACTTTTAGGTATTTAAGAATATTACTACGTTTTGTTATTTAACAACAATTAATCAGATATAAAAGTTAAAAAAGAAAAAAAAAAAAGAAGAAGAGAATTTATTACTCTTGGTCCCTTGGAAGTTGGAATGCATTTAGTTTTTAATCGACTCTTTATTTAATTTTTACTCATGGGTGATTAAATGAAATCAAAGCTAGTTTATTGGGATGTTTTAGTCAAACATAAATAATATGGTCGATTAGGTTGCAACTGGAAAATAGAGTGGGTGTAATTACAATATCCCAAACCATATTTGGAATTGCAATTAAATCATACTTGTATGATGGTAAAGTTAAATACAAAACAAAAATAAGAAGTGTGAAAAGATTCTAATCTATTGATCTTAAATTTGGATGGTGGAGATTAATTTAAGAATAAAAATTAATGAAAAGGGCATAAAGGTAATAACCATTTATGATGACTTTATCTCTCCACATGCAATGCACATGCCAATTCCTTCATAATTTTAAAACGTCTATAACTTTTTCATACGTCATTTTTTTTAAAAAAAAATTTTACTATAATAATAAGTTTTTTTTTATTTTTAATATGAATATTATATTGCTATATAAAAAAATTGTTGGGTTTTTTTTTATATTGTGTTATTTGGTGTCCATTGTGTTATTTAATTGAGTTTATATGCATTGTGTTATAGATTTTGATCATTGTATTTTTCAATTGTTACTTATATTAAAGATAAAAATTAAAACAACGATTACGTCATTGTGTCTTTGTGCTCAACATTAGTCTTTCTACTTATCATTGTGTTTTAGTCATTAAAACATTCACTTAATTTGAGAAAAATAGTGTTATGTTCAATGTGTATTACGTTCAAGTCATTGTGTAATATGCAGTTTCCATTGTGTTTTACGTTTAAAGTCATTGTGTTATATGTATTTTACCATTGTGTCTTACGTTTAAGGTCATTGTGCTATATGTATTTTACCATTGTGTCTTACGTTTCAGGTCATTGTGTTATATGAATTTTACCATTGTGTCTTACGTTTCAGGTTATTGTGTTATATGTATCAATTATTGTGTTTTACGTTTCAGGTTAACGTGTAATATGTACTCATCATTGTGTTTAGTATTAGATAATTTGTTGGTATTTTTCATTACATTTACATATTATTATTATTACACAACGGTGTTTTTTATATTAAAAAAAACAATGATGAGTTGAAAGAGACAATGGTCAAAAACACAATAACAAACAGAAATATACAATGACGAAAAAGGACACAATGGTAAGCAAAAAAACACAATGGTGTAAATTTTTTTTTATTTTTATATAACAAAATTATACTCATATTAAAGACAAAAAAACGCTTGTTATTATGGTGAACTTTTTTTTAAATAAAATATCATATGAAAAAGTTATAGACGTTTTAAAATGATGGAGGAATTAACATGTGACTTGCATGTGGAGAAAGAAAATGTGTACTATTACTTTTATGTCATTTTTCCTTTGGTCTCTACTTGACACATGCCAATTTTTTATGGCTTCTCACAATTCTCATTTTTATTGTCATTTGTAGAATAACTCAACCCATCTTTATGATTTGTGTAAGTGCATATAATGTCACATTCGTTGAATAGTTTTAAAATTTAATTTAATATTCAAATTGTTGTATCAATTAGATAAGATCTTTTAATTTTTAGGTTTTCTATTTTGTTATAATTTTAATCTTAGTCTTTAGGGTCTCTCTTTTGTATTTACACTATTTCAAGAGTTCGTGAGAAAAACAAACGATTAGATACTAAGGATGGCTATGAGCCGGATTCGGATCGGATATAGAGATTTCCAGTCTTACCCTTTTGTAAAACCGTTTCCCCATACCATTCCCATTATCCATTGGTCATTTTTAGATAATTATCCGTCGGGTATCGAGCATATCCACGCGTATCGAATAAGTTTGCTAAAAAAATACCATTGGGATGCTCAAGTACATTTTTTTACCATTATAGTTGTTTTATACATTTTGTTATTCATATAACAACTATTACAAATTAAAATATGATGCATTATATATATATATATAGGTATTAGATCATTTCAGAAGTTTTTTTTACGACGAGAAATAAATCCAACCAATCACATATTTTCTTTTCTTTTATTATTTAATTGATGTTAAGGGTAAAATAGTAAAAGATGTTTCTATTTTAATTATGGTAAGACGTAACTTTAGGGGAAATTGCAAATAACTTGTTATATTATTTGAATTGTTTTATCAATTTTTTTAGACCGTATATTATAATTATTATTGTCGAACTACAATTGCATTCCTTTGTCTAGATTTATTCTTCAAATTTTGACTTTATACCTGATAATCCTACTTCGTTCTCTATAGTCTACACATTTCCATTAAAGCTTTACTTTACCATATTGATGATCAAATATCTCTAATTAGCTTCATTAAAATCAACTAACATACTATTAGCTTTATTTGTTACACTATTCATCTTTTCGTATTTGTATTTTCTCAGGAATTCGTTATTTATACATGACTAATTAAAAAATAGTGAAATCCTTTTTTTCTATATCCGTAATTCAAGTGTGGGTTTTTTCAAATTAACGAATTCAACCATTAATTCAAAGCGATTTCCAAACCTACATTGTTCTAGTTTTCATTATAGTGTGTGGTCTAGGAATGCCATTTTTTTTATAAATGCTGCTCAGTTAATATAATAGACCAACCAGAAGTGCACTTTACTACACACAGTTGGATACCATATACTCTTCATCAGATGCTATCAAATTAAAAATCAAATAAATTACAAACATTACAAGTCCATGTTTCACCAAAAAACTTTCAACAATGTAAATCCATCACATTGCACCAAATACACCAAAAATTAAGAGTTTAACTTTTCTGAATTCTATAAACAAGTCATAAACACTTAACCAATTACTTGAGCATAAAGAAAACACTAGACTTCAAAAATATGCTCTAAAAACCACCAAACAAGTATAGAATTTTCTGATTGTATCTTGATCAACCTAGCTTCATTCTGCACCAAGAACCTCAATGCTATTGGATCTTTTCATGTGTATGTCTGATAGGAAAATTTTTGGCCACGAACCTTCACGATATTGAATCTTTTTGTGTTCAGTGTGCGTTGAATACTGTTTTTTCTTTATCATAGTCTCCCCTCTTTTGTCCAGGTAATTTTCAAACACCAAGTGTGTTTCATTATGCTTTAAAATAAAAAAAAAAAAAAGATAATAATAAACACAAAAAATTAGCGTATACAATTTGGATAGTTGTAATTTTTAAAATCAAAACGTATATATAACACCTTACTAAGTTATTACTACCATTTCTAGCATCCAACACATGATATTCATTTCAACATACATCACTATACAGGCAACATGCATAGTTCCACAACACTACTAATATACTTGCCCTACACAACTATCTTAGTTCGCCTACACCATTACATTCGTTCACTACCAAAAGAAAAATATGAACACCGATAAAGACACCAACACTCTATAATATCAAGATCCTCTACCAAACAACATACCATACAAGGTTACCAAACAACATTATATATTGATGACATTAACATCAAAGTTGGAACTATATTTCACAACATACATCGACTTACCTACATTGCATACACAACCTACATCGACTTACCTACATTGCCATTACATTGCCATTACACAACATACATACATATATAACACATATTTTAATGACATTAACAACAAAGTTGGAACTATATTTCACAACTTGACATTATAACATTCAAAACATAATTCACCTACACATCAATGATTCCATACTACACATTGGCATCAAATATACACATCCTTAATATGAAATAAAAACCTCCATCAACACAATATATATACAGAGTTGACAACATACATAAAATAGACCTAATTTCAGTGCATAATATTTTTATCTTTATAATAAATAATATGGAGAAAATCGAATTGATGTATGTAACCATAATATCATAGACAATGGGTGAGATTGCCATAAAAATTAACTTACTTTCAGACAATGTATACATATCTCCACATGTATACCACACCTACACAACCGACATACACAACTTACTTTCAAACAGTTGCCATAATAATTAACATACACAGCCAACACATACATACTACACCTACATATCCATTCTATACCTGCACAACCATCATACTTAACATAGTTTCAACCAATTGCCATATACATACATACATACATACATACATACATACATACATACATACATAGCTCAACTAACAACAATATAAATGTTTTTAGAAACAATACAAAAAGAATACGCAACTACACTACTCAACAGATACACAAAAATAAACCGGATACTAACACACCTACACTACTCAACTAATATATAAAAAACAAACATGAATTTTATAAAACTAAAGTAAACATAAATAAATAGGATGCTCCACACTGATTATTAAATTGTTAATTGTACGTGAAGAAACATAAATACATTGAAATATACATTTTAAAGCAAAAGACAATATAATAAAAAACCCTTAATAAATCAAGTCTGAAAATAAAGTTAAAATGTACCTATACCGAACAGACTATAACTACACATGGAAAGATATGTACCTACACAGAAAGAACCTTTACCAAACTTCATAACATACATCTAACCATATAAACAAAACCAACAACCCACCAACACAACAACAAGACCTAAAATTGCTGAACATACCTTCAACACCTTGTGTAGGGTTCGATCCCAATAGCATCCGAGAAACCCCCAATTCGACATCAAAACAAATGCAGTACAACTTATAGAACACCGATTGCTTCTTATACTAAAAGAATTTGAATCATTCGAGTTTAAATGATTCGATTGTGTCTATCAGTTTGATATAAGAAGAGGATTTTGTGCCTCGAACTGTGTGTAGGAGTTAAATTGATTCGATTGTGTGTATTAGTTGGATATGTGAATAAAATTTCATGCCTCAAGCTTTTTGTAGGAGTTACAGAGTGAAATTAGGGATACATAATGTATACATAAGCTGCTCCTTTTTTATAGCTACACAATAATTACTAGTATGCCCTCTCTAACAATTATGATATGGTTAAAACTTCTTGATATTTACTAAAATGCCATCGTGTAACATACACCATTGATCTTTTTAATCAATGGCTAGGATTAACTTCTCGCACTTCTTATTATAATATTACTTATAGCAAGATCCTCTCTCTCTCTCACTCTATATATATATATATATTCCTATATGAAAACTTAAAATGAAAAATTAAATTTAAATAGTTTGATGGTGACCCATTTAAACATTGTTAGTTAACTCATATCGTAATAAATAATTATAATAAAGAAAGACGTAAAAAAGGAGAAAAGAAAAAAAAAACAAAAATGAAAATAATAAAAATGGGTGTCTTGACGCTCGAACCCGAGCAAACCGATTCAGCCTATCAACATCAACACACATGCTGTGACAAGCTGCACTAATCCGTTTAATTGTTAAATTTCAGCTTTGACTAATTAAATGAAAAGGCTCCAATAAAACCCCCAAAATCACAAATAAACCTTAAATCAGAATTCATCCAATTGATTGGGTTAACCCCTTTATCAACTAGAATTGATAAAAGGGTTTTGTTTAGATACAGATTTCGACCAAGAAACATATAATAATTACCCGTAAATAAGCCGAATTGGTGGTGATCAAGAAACGAGGGTGTTCGGTATGAACATGAGTTGAACGTGATCTTACACAATTTCTGTGTTGAAATTGGCATATGGGTTTGATTATTGGTGATGATGAGACGGTGTGCGTCCTTTTAATTGTATTATGGACGAGTATATATAGTGTAACGAGTCCAGTTTAGTCGTGGTTCGTTAAGGAGTGAATTGGTTGTCAATTAGCTATCAAATTCATGTTAAAACAATGGTTAAATGCGCAATAGATCACCTAACGATTTAGTGATATCAATTCCTTTATTTCCGACGTGAATTATGGATCAAGAAGGCAAAAGGGGCGGGGGGGGGGGGGGGGGGGGGGGGCTGGTTATGCAATGAACAAGAAAAGGGACGAGGGTAAGTGTGAGGTTTGGGGTTTTGGTAAATCAGTCCCTCACGTTTAGTTAGTTGGTTAAGTTAACACCGAAAAATAAATAAGGAGGTTGTTTTGCACAAGCTAGATAGTTCTTTTAACAAACGATAAATTTCCGTAATGTAAATAAAACATTAGTACGATTTAGAGATTAATACTCGTCATTTTATTTAATAATAGAGATCCTAATAACAATAGTACTAATAATAACAACAATCATAAAAAAATAAAAATAAAAATTTAAACGGGTCGGGTTTTCGGGTCCGAAAATTGACGAATGTTACAGTATTCACAACTTTTCTGGAAATTCCGTCCCGAAATTAGAATACAAGAAAAGTTACAATAAGAATAAACCAAATTATAAAAATCATTTTCGTTATAAAACGAAACAACACATATGTTCGATTCATCCGAAAAACGCTACAAATGGGTAATATGACAAGTACACTTATATATAAGATGTATCAGCGGCGTATCCACCATGATCTTGTCATATTATATATCATATGTACCATTGTCCTATAGCCCCTCGATTTTGAGTTTTTTGCACACCAACATACCCTCAAGACTTCCATGCGAGGCTTTCAGTAATTATGCGTGCACTCATAATTACTTATTTCGCCGCATGGTCCGCATGGTTCGTTCCGTTGGGTGAGACAAAATCATACATACATGTATAGGAAAATCATTTGAACATCAAGATAAAATTACAAAATAAAGACGAACAAAATCTTTAACAGTCATGAAAAATAAAGAAAAACTCTTGAAGATGATTATTCAAGATAAAAAAAATGGGGGCACCAATGATAACCAACAAAATACCTTAATGAATGGAAAATAAGGAAATCATTAGTATCCTAAACATAAAGATAGAACGACGAATGATGCAACAAGTTGTCGGTATTAAAATCAAAAGAAAATCCATAGTAACCGAATGTAAGTATCAAAACAGTTAAGCCATATATATGAAACATTGTGGTCATGAAAGTAAAAAATTCAGGTAAACCATGGTAACCATAACTAGTTGTCAAAAATCAAGAGAAGTGAAATGATGACGGCAAGATGTTAGCAGCTATTCATGGAGAAGTTTAATCGTTATAGGGAAGGTTTAAATTTGAGATAGTCGCATTGAGATAATGATAAATCGCAAGTGAGAATATAAATCATAAAAATAATATGTATACATAAGGCTCCTATTAGATGGCTATGCCTTAACAAAATACACAACTCCGGATCAAAAGTAACCGTTCATAGGCTATTAGATTGAGTTGAGTATGAATAAACAAATATAATCTATAGATAGTATAAGTAATGAGACATTATTCAAAAGAGCAAACATAAATGTAACTAATTCGAAAAGGAAAAAAATGTTGCTCGTAGCGCTTGTTTTCTCAGGGTAGGTAGGTCTTAGGTATAAGGACCAATGTGAGGCGGGGTGCCATGATTTCTAAGCTGAAATTCATTGGCGTTGATGTAGTACACGCATCCTTGCGTACACTGGTTGGCTTGGTTCACTTGAGTTTGCTCGGATTGGTTTGGTTGAGGTTGAGAAACCTCAACCAAGTATAGTCTTTATGTTGCGCATTGTGATTAGCTGCATGTAGCTGTTTGTAATGATTGAACTTTTGTAAATTTTTTGTGCATGGGAAAGCTTGTTTGAGAAACCTAACACATTTATGTTAGTATGGTAAAAATTTTATAATTAATTTTAAGATATAATTAGCCAATAAAATCCGTTTGCGCATGCTACAATTTGTCCCGTGAATTACATGATCTGAACTTGAGTTATATGATGAATTACTTGCTTGTGTGATCGCGGTGTATGATACATGTTAGAACATCTTATGACAATTGATATTAATTTTATCACCAAGTAGTTTTTGGGTAAAACTTGTGTATGTGTGTGTCTTTACATGAGTTTTAGGAGCATGTGTTGTTGAACACGCACTCATATTTTAACACACATTTTAACACTTCTACTAGGTAGCGGGTAGATGTGCATATTCTTTATTGTTAAGTTGTTCGGGGAAACCCGTGGATGCATCTTAAGGTTAGTTCATACTCAAGAACAGACCTTAGTTTCGGTGGTGAGGGTCGTCCCCCCCCCCCCCCCGACACACACACACCACAATTTTGGGCTTAGCAGCATACATTAGCACTCTAATCCGGTGGGTTATATTTGTAGGCGGGTCGGTTTGTTTTCGATAAGACGTTGAAGCTCTGGTTCTTGTAGAGTGAAGAAAACGTAAAAGGAAGAAGATGGAAAAAAAATAATATAAACTAGCTTATGTTTCATTGTTTAGCCATGTAGCCGTGAGCATATACTTGATGTAGCTAACTATTCCCTCATTTATATATTCATTTATATTGATTGTTATTTAATATATATTATTTTACATCTTCATTTATATATTATTTTTTAATTGGTTTGTAATGCAATAGTTCAATTTATTTAGTATATGGTTACACTAATATAGATTATTTAATTTAGTAACTATCTGGTTTTTCTTTAAATGTCACTTGTTTTTTAAATAAAGTATGGTTCAATAAATGATTAGGCTATGTTTCATGCCTAATAAAGTTATAACAAAGAGCGAAAATGTTAAAGCAGTGATAAGAGATGACACCATTTTCTCCTTAAGCGCACCAAAGTACGCCATATCGTATTCTCTAAACACTAACCACATGCATTCCATTATTGAAGTAGTGAATATTAATTATCATATTTATTGAAATGTATTTCGGCCTCACAAGTACAAATGTTTAAGTTTTGCCACTATTCATGCTTGTCATTACTTGTTTTCAAGGAGAAAACACAAACACTTTTTCTAATACTGGTTTTTAGGAAGAAAACACAACGATTTTTTTCATATACTTGGTTTTAGGAAGAAAACACAACTCTTGTCACACGCATGGTTTCGAGAAGAAATGCAAGTACCATTTTTTTAGTTTAAGTAGTTTTCTATATCACTTGTGTACTGATGCTTTTATCACTAAAGTCCTTACATTTTCTGTCTGTTAAATATGGGATTCGCGAGATAATATTGAGTGGTACTACTGGGTTTGACAAATGCTTTTATCACTAAAGTCCTTACATTTTCTGACTGTTAAATATGGGATTCGCGAGATAATATTGAGTGGTACTACTGGGTTTGACAAACCTTAACCGGGCTAGTCGCACTAGCACGACTGCAGTTCATAAAAATGGTGTAAAAATTGACCTATCATGCATGCCAGTGTCTTGTGATAGACGTGGTACAAAGGCAACAAAAATTCAACAATTAGTTTTGATTCAACCGTTTAGTAACATGTAAATAGGCTAGTGATGCAATGAGGACGTAGTAGAAAAATGTGTTAATTTTTTCAAATGTTTGTTCACACAAAGTTGTGTTTTAAATTTATAAAAATGATTATTATCTTAACTAAACCGCACACAAATAGGCAAGTGTACCTATCGTATATGTAGTTAAGTACATGTAAGAACCAAGTATCGATCTGCGGACACACTTATAGAATTTTACTACTTAATTGTTGTATATATTTAACCACAAGTAAAGATAAATTTCTTTTGGTTTTTAGTGAATAAGTTCTAAGAGAAATAAAATAAGAGACACTATTTTTGGGTTTCTATATTTTAAAATGGAAAGAAAATCAAAGATAAAAGGGCATCATCTTGGTTAAAACTTCTATTAACTAGGTTTGTTGATTAGTAAACATGTGATCTTGAGCTTGCTATGGTGATTAAATGTGAGAATAACATATTTAGTCATGTTATTCCATAATAATTAAAGAAAGAGATAACTCTTTACCCCTTCTACTAAAACATCATTTTACGTAAGCAAGTGGTTCTCAATAAAGATAACTCACTTTAAAGATGAGACAATCCCTTAAATTACTAAGTGAATTGTCCTTGATACTTTAGTAAAATAACCCTTGTATTATGACTAAAATACCAATTATGATTAGTTGAGTCTTAAATTATTAACTTTGAATTACCAAATCTTAACTCGCACAACTCTTAAATAATTATAGAACTCGTGTATTAACCACTCAAGAGTTGCTTTAAATTGGTTATGTTGCACACTCACTCAACGAGTAATTAAACAATCTTAGTGGATGAACACCAGCAATCCGTTTCCATAACATTGTTGATAATTCTCATTCTAAAATGGTTAATCACTATTAATGTTCCATTTGGTCCATGTCAACATTAAGATTCATGTTTTTTCCCCCCGACCAAGCCTTACAAGAATGGCGATTTCTCGACTTATCATCAAGCTCAGAATCTTGGCGGCTTTTTAAAAGTTCCTTAAGTTATTCCCCAAACCCTCACAAGAGTGGCAGTTCCCCGGCTTATCTTCAAGCTTGGCGTTTGAGGATTAATTTTAAGAATTCTTAATTTATCAACCAAGTCCTCACAAGAATAGTGATTTCTCGATTTATCATCAAGTTTGGGGTCTTGGTGTGTATTTTAAGGTTCGCCAAGGCTTTGCAAGACTAGCAAATTCTCGGCTTATCGTCAAGCTTAGCACTTGGGGTATATTTTAAGAGTATTTTAACATTCATCATCAAGTGATAACTACAACACAACCATTGCTTATAAAAAACCGGTCACATTCTTTACTAGCATTATTAAACTCTAATTAAGATTCATTATAAACCAAGATGATACTATGAAAGTTTAGCCACTAATAGACATAATGATAATTATCAAAGTAATAGATACAAACATGATCAAATTAAAACAATCTAACCAATTTAGATGACTAATATTTGATGCTAATGACTTCTCCCAAAAGCTTAATCTCATTAATCTTCAAGTGTTGGATGGATGTGATTGATTCCCTATTCATGGTGGTGAAAGGAAGTGGTTGGAGAGTATTGAATGCTCCTCCAAGAGGTGTTAAAGTCCATTAAATGAAGGAGAAGAACATTCAATTTATAGGTTAATCAGACCCTCAAGGCACAGACGTGCTAAGCAAGGCACGACTGTGTCGCCAATTTTGTCCTGCTACATTAATTGTCATTTCAGATCATACATCTCAAGGATAACACGGTCGCGCTATACAAGGCACGACCGTGTTGAGTTCCACAACCATCCAACCTCTTCTTGTTTTGTTTTTTTCTCTTGTTCTGAAGGAATGGTCGTTTTTTAGGAAGTCATGATCGTGACTTGCTTTAGAACCTTCTATTTTGTCTTTTCTTATTGCCTTTGATGACATGGGGTGTGTCTTGGTTAATATGGCCATGCTTTGATTTCCTGATTTTTGTCTTTATTTCATATGCTCTAGGCATGCCCATGCCTACCATGGGGCGCGTCTTGTTAGTATATACTGTTTATCTCCGTTTTCCTTCATATTTTAGCGTATGTTATTCTTTAGGACTATATTTACCTACATATAGAAATTATAAACATTAGTGGTTATTTATTCTGATATAGTTACCGAAATTACGCTTGTTTGGAGATATTTCGATACTAAAAGGATGTATAATTTCTTATATATCAGCTATCTACCTAGATATAGTAGAAATGCTCTAGAAATTAAATCCATTGTTTTTCATCTATAAATTTTAAACTCAGCAACATCGTTTTGAAACTTGAGTACTTGAGTATTTATACTTGCCGGGTCGCTAGGTACTTTTTTGGATTCATGTTGCACGAACTTGTTTTGGAGTTGCACATTTTATTTTCGACAATTGCTTTTACATATGATTTGGTTTGATATGGGTTATACATGTTTGAGCACTAGGTTAATTTTTTTTTAATTATTACCTTAACGCTTCCACAAAACTTTTTAACCGTTTGGTTTACTTTATTATCTCATGTTTGAATGAGACTTAAATAATGATTAATTACTTTGTATGACTGTTTGGTATAACTAATAAGCTAAATCATGTTATATCACGTGCCTCGCTGTAAAAACCCATTAGTTGAAATTTGAGGGTGTGACAAAATGCCTCCAAAATTTTGGCAACTCACATTCACCACAACCACTTAGAGCATTCCCAGCCCGCCCCCCATCACTGTCTCTCAAATTACACTAAAAACACTACATTTCTATCTATGTTCAATTAAATAATATTCTTTTACACTTTTATCATTACATTTTTCTCTCTCCTCTACTCATAACCAATTCAACAAATATTAAAAAATAAATAGGGGCAAACAAAGTTTCCCCAAATTTACAAAAAATCACTACATTTCTCTCTCCACCCTATAATTTACACTCACAACCACTCACAACCTCACCCTATAATTTGCAAATTCCTCTCACATAATTATAAGGGATGGGTTGAGAATGCTTTTACCTCATAAAACCGTTACCCTATAAAATTTTTCACCATTTATTAGCTTATTTAACAAAATTCCAAACAATTATAAACTACGTAGATTTAGTTTCGTCTCCTATCCTTGGCTACGTCCCTATTCAACTCTTACACAACAATCTCTATCAATGCTACATTTATTTGTTGGTTATTCTTTTCTCTCATGGTGCTTACTACCATCTTGATCTCCTAACTAACAAAGTATACACCTCCCATCATGCAAACATTGTTGAAACTGAATTACCTTATGAATCTTTAGCTAAATCTCATACTCCATCACATCCTCACCCGAACACTTTGTTCACATTAGCCATCCACCCTCTTCGGTTGTCTATTATGTATGTTCCATCTATTATTGAACAAGATCTTCAAGCATGTCATTTTCTCATCACTCTCCTCTTATTACATGTCACTGCTAAACGCGTGCTCCATCAACCACCTCTAATCTCTAGCACAGTGCCTCGACCGGGTGCTCATCCTCCACATCTTCTAGTCTGCAATCTACAACTTTTACAATTGTAGCTTAGTCTATACATGAATACCCCTAATCACCTTCTAATACTCGTTCCACATGTTAACCAAATGTAATATATGACAAATCCAGTTTTCTTCTTTACCACACAACATTTCAACCTTTTAAAGAACCTTATAATATAACTTTAAGCCCTTAAATATCCTCCATGGAGACAAGCCATGTAACATGAGTCTGCTATGTTACAACATGTCATACCCCACCTTCGGGACTAGAATTGTGATTGCTAATTGGTACCTGTTTTGAAAATATATCATAGTGTAGCGTTTATTTAATAGAAGACTTTTTATATTAAAATATTAATTTACATTGAAATTTTCTCGGCAATTAAATACCCGAGTATTCGGTTTACAAAATATTTGCATAACTATTTTACAAGAATTTTTAATAAACAAAATTGAATCAACTTCGAGTTGGGAACGCCTATCTTCGTTAATGAATCATGGTCCTCGTAGCTACATAACTTAGTTACCTTAAATGATTGAAAATACGTCAGCGATATGCTGGTGAAACATTGACCGAATCCAAAAGGTTTTAACAAACTTTTGTTAAATATAAACATAGTTTTCAATACAAATTAGCGGTGATATATGATCTGTTTTCTATGGATTTATTACCATTGCCCTTCACACACTATTCAAGGGTTCCCTAGGAGCTGCGCCTGTTGGAGAACTAGTTGAGACTGACATGTAGCATGCATGCTAGTCAATTATGTTTGGATTGAGACACATGTTTAATTAGTTTGAGTACTTTTATTATCTGTTTTGTATTATACCATTTCTAGAGATCACGTAATCTCATGTAAATGTTTTATTGACTCTTTAATACAAACAACATGTTTATCTTATAAGATTAAAGATGTTTCACAAAAAGTTTAGAAATTGACTACTTTGACCCCTGAACTTTGATTAAATGCAAATGATGTATAGAATTACGTGAAATATCATTTGCGTTCGAGTTACAACCATGTAACAAAATAAATAAATAAATAAATAAAATCAATGAATAATGTGACTTTTATTAATGATAATGGATCCGAATTATAGTACGAATCGGGTACAAGAATCTTTAAAATAACAGATGTTGTGGTATTTCTTACGTCTGGGAATTTCTTCCCAAAATTAGTATGAATCTGCAACAAAGAGTTGTTGATACTTAATATTCATTTGGTCTTCACGTGTGTTGGTGTATTTTGGTGTGTCAGTAGTTCATAGGTTTATTATTAGTCTTGTCTATAATAAACAACGTTCTTTGTTTATGTTTTGTGTTTTACGGTATTGACTATAGGCGAACTAATGGGTTAAGTGAAGTTATGCTAACCTCGCCTATTATGTAACAAGAGAAGATATGTAGTATATAAACATGTCTTTGACCTAGGGTTTCAAGTTGTTGTTCATCATGTCTTATATTAACTTGTGAAGTGCTTGTGGTGTATTGAAAGATACAGAGCTATTATTCAATACGAAGCAATCCTATGGTTAAATTGTTGTCTCATTTTCTTGCTTATATTAATACTTGTAATCAAACATATATGGGATTCCGCATACTTATAGAATGTGATATCTCCTGTAGGGATCCATTCAAGGGACCTATAAATGGTATCAAAGCATTTAGCTCTTAATTATGTGGTTTGGGAGTATCATGCGAGTATTATAACTTGGTCAACAGATTTTTCACAAGTTTTATGTTCACTAATCACACAAAATTCTCACATAGCCTATCTCACCGACTAAACAACCCTACAAAACCCTACACTAAAAAACATAGCCAAAAGTCGAAGAATCAGTTTTTCGAGACGTCATAGCAAAGTTTTTGCTATGGTTTTTCACAAACCGGACGAAGTTACATGTTAGGCGAATTTGTAACTCCAAGCGAAGTTAACTAAATTCTTTGACTAGGAGAAGTTGACCGTGTTGTTTGACTAGGTGAAGTTGTACTAATTTCTCAAATAATGAGACTAAGGTGAAGTTATAAATTGTCTAAATTTTAAAATTCAACAAACATCACTTAAGTATAAAAATGACTTCCATTAATATACCAGATCTAGTTAAAATGAAAGTAGAGTCAGGTTCTGTAACTAAAGCTCCAAAACTATTAAGGGGAACTGATTTTGTCCAATGGAAAGAAAGATTCGAACAATACATCAAGTGGCAAGATGCCAAAATGTGGGTATGTAATGAAGATAGATGCATACCGCCCACTGCCACTTTCGAAGGAAGGGAGAAACTAAAGAAATACAATATGATGGAAGAAGATGAGAAGAAAATGTATGAAGTAGAAAGCAAAGCCTTAGCAGCAATAACGATGGCATTGCCTTAATAAGTCCTCCATACTTTTAAAAAATACAAGACCACAAGAGATATGTGGGATGCTTTGGAGAGTAGATATAAGGGAAATGTTTCGATAAGGAACTCAAAGACTAAGTTGCTTAAAACTCAGTTTTCTGTTTTCATGTACATGAAAAATGAGACATTGGATGACATCATCACTCGATACTACCATCTTATGACAGAATTTAACAATTTTGACATCAAGATGGATGAGATGGAAATAGTGGAAAAACTTTTGGATGCACTTCCACCAAAATGGGAGATGTACACTGTCATGATCAGATTTGATAAGGATTTTGAGATGTTTGAGTTGGAAGGTATAGTTAACAGACTTAGAGAATATGACTTGAACATGAAGAGAATGGAAACAATAACTGATCAGTTCAGGATCCGTCGATGTTTGGGGCCAAAGTGTCATCAAGTTCTAACTTTGGGTCTGCAGCATAGTTCACCGGAAGTGATTCAAGTGAGAATGGTAGTCCGCAAGTTGTGCTAAACTCAGATGGGGATATTTGCTTTGTAGTTGGAGGTGTCACTCCTATCAAAAGTCAAGAAAGCATAAGTAGATCGAAGAGTATTCCACAGAGTGTAAAATTACTTTTCAATGCCAATGAGTGTGAAGTCAGTTGAACAACAATTTACACTATACACATCTTTCATGGCATTTTATGAGAACTACATCTAGGGAAAGATCGTAGATTCAGCAACGTTAGATGAAGACTTGATCAAATAGATGCAGACAACTTGGAAAAGATGGATTTGCAATGGCAAATGGCTATGCTAGTGCGCATGGTGAAAAGGTTTATGAAAAAGACTGGTTGAAGGTTTGTGGGACAAAGCCCAGGTTTTGATAAATCTAAAGTGGGTGCTAAAACTGTTAAAAAACGGGCACTTTGCCCGTGAATGCACAAATGAGAGGGTTGAAAGAAGCACGAGTCAACAAACAAACTAGAACAGTGGAATGAATGAGGTAAATGCTATGGTATCTCAGCAGAGTGGGGGATATATCTAGAATTTGAAAGTTGAAGAAGTGAATGAACAAGCTCACGTGGTAAAGTTGGATTTTGACAAGATGGAAGCTTTTTCAATTGAAATGATCAAGCCTACATGGCAGAATTGAGTGATCTGCTAGCTGAGGTAAGTAAAGACGAGTCTTGTTTAAAGAGTCCAAATTTAAATGAACAAGTAAATCAACTAACTACACAAAAGACATATTTACGAAAAGAGATTAGTCAACTGAAAAAGATAACCACCACATAAAAGAGAAGAGAGTAAATATGTTAGAACAATTAAAAGCTCTGTGAAAGACATAAGAGGACTAAAAACTACTCTAGGTGAAAAGGTCCAAGTTATAGATCTCGCATATGAAGTGATTGAAGAAAAGATTAAGATTATCTCTTCAAAAAATAAGGAAATAGCTAATTTCCAAGTAAAATCAGTAGAGTTAAATAGAAAGCTTGAGCAATTTAGAAACTCTTCTATTGTCTTGGATCATGCTGTGAGCTCCTTAAGGTCTTTTCGACAGAAAAAACGAGGGACTTGGTTACACGGAAGTTCCTTCTCCTATAATAATAGTTATACAAACAAACCTATGGACGAGCTTAACATGGATCAGCTTTGTCCTAATCCCGATTCGGATTCAATTCAAAGTATGAATATTACATCAAGTACAGCAAACTTACCCAGGTTCGCAGGATAACTTGTTTGAGACGAAGTTAAATAACTTCGTTGAAATAAATCAGACGAAGTTAAGTTTGTGAAAGAAAATAGTCAAAGAAAATAACTTTGACTCACCTGCTGGACAACCAAATAGTCAAAGAAAATATAACACCTTCACACCAATTAAGTTTCTGAAAGGAAACATGATAGATGAAGGGGCATGAACTTTGTCGAAAGAGTCAAACGTTGAATTTATAGAAAGAAAAACTGGTTTAAATCCGTTTTTGAATCCATACGTTAAACATTCTGATTTAGTTCCGACCTCATCATCTTCAAAAACTAACTCATGTGAAGTGAGTCAGTCCACAAGAACTTACTTGTTGGAAAACAGGTCATGCTTTAAGTGTCATCTTAAGGGTCATGTTGCAAGCATATGTCATTTAAAGAAAGAAAAACATATTGAAGGGAAAGTAAAAATATTACAAAGGCCTCAAACTTCAAAACAAAATATGAATTCAAAAAATAATTACACTAGTAATCTTAACCAAAGATCAGGAGTCCTGATTTTAAAGGAACCAACGCAGGAATTTTCACATATCCTCAAAGGTTTAATCAACTAAGAAATGAATTCAAATTTAATAGGCCTTAGAGATATTTCCCTACTATGGGTGATCCTTTATATAGATATCCCAACACACTGGGAATGTATATCGTTCAAAGACAAAATGTGACACAATTCGAAAGATCTGGACGACCCAAAACCTCAATGGCTTGGGTCTCCTGTACTAATTAAGTTACTTATCATATGCAGGAACAGTTAGCAAGAGCTGTGAACAGCAAGTGGGTTGTAGACAGCGGTCGTTTTAGGTATATGACATGCAATAGGGATATGTTGCAAGAATGGAAAAGTATACAAGGGGGCGTGTTAGTTTTGCAGGTGAAAATGGTGGAAAAGTCACAGGGTTGGGTACCGTTACTATTGGAAAGATAAAACTGGAAAAGGTCAACTATGTTGAAGAGTTAAAGCATAATCTTGCTAGTGTCTCTCAAGTTTGTGACAAAGGCTATTCCATGCACTTTACGAATGAAGATGCATTGGTTTTGTATCCTGTATTTAATATACCTGAGAAGTGGATACTGATGAGGGCTCCAAGAGAAAAGAATACCTACGTGATGGATATGAGAGCAGCAATATCAGCAAATGAAGAATCATGTTTTCTCTTAAAAACTTCGGAGATGAAGTTATGACACATCCATATAAGAAAAATGAATTATATTTTCAAGAATGGTATGCTATTAGAAATACCTCTGAAGAGTTTTGGGTTTGAAGACAAGTGCAATTCATGCAAGAAGAGGAAGCAGAATAAGAAGTCACATCTGACTAAATTGGTGAACTCACTTGTCACACCCTTAGATCTACTACGCATGGATCTTTTTGGTTCTATAAATGCTAGAAGTCTTAGGGGGGGGGGGGGAATATTACTGTCTGGTAGTGTCTGATGATTATTCCTGCTACTCATGTGTCTATTCTTTTGTAACAAAGGAAGAGACAGTTCAAATGGTTATCCACTCAATTATTAAGGTTGAGAACATCATAGGTGGGAAAGTTAAGTATATTCGAAGTGACAATGGTTTCGAATGCAAGAACTATCAAATGGAGATCTTTTGTTAACAGAAAGGAAGAGAGCATCAATTCAGTGCATGGTATACACCACAACAGACTGGAGTGGTAGAAAGGAAGAATATGACCCTAATCGAAGCTGCAAAAACTATGTTGGCAGATTCTAAGATGTCAATTATCTTCTGGGCAGAGGTTGTAGCCTGTTGAGTCAAGAATTTGTCATGAAATGACTTAAGGAAGATTAAGGGAGATTGGAATATTCTCAACACTCTTTTGGAATGGCTAAGTATGGAAACCGAGCACACTTGGTCATCCGAGCAGGGTTTTACTTGTCCCAGCAAGGTATTTTGCCTATCGGGCAAGGTTATCTTCTTGAAGTCTTCTTAAGTGATGATCCGAGCAGGGTTCACTTTATCTAGTAAAGGTCTTCTTCAAGTCGAGCACAGTTTGCTTACTAGCAAACCCTTGACTAAACCAAGCTTTTGAAGCCAAGTATTTGGAAGAAAGGTTTGATTAATAAACAGTAGTCCGAGCATGCTTGTTGAAAGTGATCAAGAAATATTCTAAGTACTTTCTCCAGCAAGGTTCAACTCCAAGTAAGCTACAGTGCTAGCAGCACAGTTCAAACAGTGTTACCAACACACTTTGGTTTGCTTAATAAGTTATTATTTGACAAAGAGTTGAAGGGATTCATGAAGAACAGTTTGCTCGTAGGACGATAACGAGCAAAGTTTGCTATGGTCAAGAAGATTGAAGTCTTCTAGGTGAGTATTTTCTAAGGAAAATACTCTAAGTAAAGTCTATCCGGAGAACTGTTCACCAGCATACTTCAAGGTTACCAGGTCTGCTCGTAGAAGACAAATGGCACAAAGTGTGCCCGGAGACCTGTTTTTACACTTAGAATGTTTTTGAATATGTAATATGATTATGTACCAATCACTAGGATTTCTAGAAGGAATGCCAGCTGTCAGGTGGTGGCAGGCCTATAAATAGAATATTTTAGGGCACGCCTACCACGGATTTTGCCACTTTACACTTTTCAGACCTAATCGAATATTCCTGATTGAGTGTGACGGCTGTCCTAAGATTAGTCGGATAAACATTTCTTACAATAAACCCTAATCGATTTACATTTGTATGAAACCTTTCTATAAATGGAAATCTTTTGAGTTATTGTTTGTGTTTGTTACATTTATTAGTCTTTAAGGAACAATCATGTTTGTTTCTGATTCCGCCGTTAACAAACATTTGTTCTTACCCTAAATAGCACATTCAACAACCTTCTTGTCGACACGGTTTTATGTGTGGGTTGTGACATTTATTGTGAGTTTGAGCGATCATTTACGGGACCGAAAAGTGGTATCAGAGCTTGTTCGTTGCTGTTTGGGTGAAGAATCGTTGCTTATTGTTGATTGATTGAAGATGAAGAATGACGTGAGCTGAATACTGCTCCATTGATTTCTGATGTCAGCAACTCTGTTCTTCGTTATTCTTCCAGATCTGCAACTTTCGTTGTTTTCTTTCACTGATTTTTGGTTAATGTTTATATTTTTATTACTAGACCTTACTCCAATCGAATCAGAAACATCAGATCTGCAGAGTTATGTCTCAGATCTGATTAATTTTAAAATTTTGATTTCTGAATCTGTTAAACCTTTTACTCTATTTTTCTTTGAAAATTACTTAAAAAATTTACCAAAAAAAGAAGTCTGGTTTTGAAGAACAAGAGGTTTCCACTAACAAAATTCCTAGATTGTACGGATAGGAAAATTTCACCAAGTGGAAGGTATTGTTCAAGGCTGTTGTGTGTTATAATGACTTTGATATGTGGAACTCAATCAAGGATGGTCCACATGTAGCTAATGGTGCAAATCCTAACATTGCTGTGCGTGCTAGAATGAGGAAGGTGGATGACA
The DNA here is from genome assembly GCF_021521415.1 of Bidens hawaiensis. NCBI lineage: Eukaryota > Viridiplantae > Streptophyta > Magnoliopsida > Asterales > Asteraceae > Bidens > Bidens hawaiensis. The sequence goes on along the minus strand of NW_027506008.1, from coordinate 52,553 downwards.
AGGCTCTAGCTATGATCAAGCTGGGTCTGTCTTGGGAAATTTTAACCAAGGTTGCACATCATACAACAGCTAAAGCTATGTATGATGCAATACTTGAGATGTTTGAAGGGAATTCTGAGCTGAAAAATATCAAGAAACAAAGACTCAAGCAACAACTTGAAAGATTCAAGTATAAGGATAGAGAAAGATTGAAATCAATTCTTGATAGATTTTTAGCTATTGTGAATGACCTAGGAACCACTGATTATGTAATGACAGACTTTGATTTGAACACTAAGTTACTGACTTCAATGCCAAAGGAGTGGTATACAGCTAGCAAATTCATTTTTCTATAAACAAATTTTGAACAACTTAAGTTGGATGATGTAATTTGCTTTCTACAAGCTGTTGAGATAGAGATGATTGAGAACGAAATGATAAAGGAAAAGAAGCCATGTTTCCAGGTGTCCAATGTTCTTATTACACCTATGGGAAACTTGTTCACCAAAAACCAACAACAGATCCCAATCATAGAAGAACCCACTGAACGTGGTGTTGATACACCTTAAGCATTTGTTGATGGTAGTGCAAGTAACCCAGGAAGCCAGTCAAGGTTCAATGTCCAAATCATAGATGACAATGACTCTACCTCCATGGCAAGCGGACATTCACTTTATTCTGGTGGAAACAATGATCAAGGAAGTGAAACTCAAGCATTGTTCTCTATGTTTACAGAGTCTTACAATGCATTTGTAGCCAAAAACATGATCCACACAAGTGTCATTCAAGATGATTTGGAACAAATAGATGCTGATGATCTTGAAGATATGGACTTGAAGTGGCAGGCTGCAATGCTTGCACTCAGAAGCAAGAGGCTGTTTAACAGGACTGGAAGATATCTAGTGTCTGGTCCAAATGAGAGGATAGGCTTTGATAAGTCCAAGGCAATCTGTTATAATTTCCAACAACCAGGACACTTTGCTAGAGAATTCAACCAGCCTAGAAACTTCCAAGTGAATCGGTACTAGAACCAACAACCAAGAAATCAGCTGCAATATCAGCGGAACCAGCAAAGAAACAAAAATTACAACAACAGCCCCAACAATTTCAACAACTATCAACAGCCACAAATGAATAATCAGCAAGTTGTGCCTCAGAACCAAAACTAACAAAGAAACCAACAACACCAAACTGCTCCAATTAACTCCAATAGAAACAATCAAAATCAACCCAGAAACCAAGGGAATGTAACACTTGCTGCATAACAAGAAGGGAATTTTGATTGGAGTGATCATGTAGATGACATCACAAAGGCTAATGTTGAATTGATAGCAAATATTGAGAATGAGGCTGAAGCTTCTTATTCACAGGTACCTTCAATCTCTACAACTGATTTACTTAAAACAATTGATGCATTGAATGTGAAAGTAGGTAAGTTAGAGAGTGAATGCTTTAGAAAACAAAGCATAATTAATGGGTATCAAGCAAGTGATTTAATCAATGAAGAAAAGATAAGAAGCCTTGAAGATGATTGTGTAAGCAGTTATAGAACTCAGTCAAGGTATGTGACTGAGATTGATGGTTTATAGAAATGATTGTTGAAGAAAAGGTGAAGAATACCAAGTTACAAGTTGAGAATGAATTTCTAAAGAACTTAGTATCTACTGGAAACATTTGTGGTATTTTGAAACAAGTAAACGAGGAAGCTAAATACAAAGTTGTTCCACCACCATTCAACAACAATTATTTATCAAAGGTTGACAAAGAAAAGAGAGAGGGATATCTTCAATAGTTTAGAGATGTCTTTCAAGACAAAGAAGAATTCATTGACATTTACAAGATGGTTGAAGTAAGTAATGTAACATCCCAAAATTTCAAATAATAATATTTAATATATTTATTTGTTATGACGGAAGGGTTTACTTGAGTTAGTAGATAATTAATAAAATAATAAAGAGGGAAAGACAAGTAGGCTAAGTAGAGGGGATTAATAGTGGACAAAAAAGAAAAGATGGGCTTTAAGTCCATGGGCTTAAGGGAGTATAAGTACCCCTTAAACCCTAATCCTTTCCATTTCCATCCATTATACATATAGCCTACACCATCAAATAAACACAAAGCCTCCTAGTCGGCCGCGAGTAAGAAGATGATCAAGGACCGAAAACCGAGCTTAGTTTCTTATAAATCTTGGGTAACCAAACAAGATAAAAGATGAATATTGCATATCAAGCTAGCCGTGGTCTAGCAAACACATAAAGGTATGTTCTTTGCTCTCAGAGTTACATTTTTATGAACGGATGGCCATGAAACTTAACCCTAGAGTGGATCAGATCTAAAGGAACCATAAAGTTACAAACTTGATGTTTAAAATTGACTTAACGAACTCATGGCTATATACGGTTCATAAATAAACCCTAGATCTAGCCTATAAAGTTGTAACTATATAAAGGCTTAAACTTTATACCCAAAACGGGTTAGATCTAGACGATGAAATAGTGACGGGTGTAAAACAGTTAACAATGGTAGGAAAGGGTGGTTAAAATCAGGGATATGGACCCCTAGTAGTCACCATAGCTGAGAAAGGATCGATAAGGATAGAAAAATATGAGCTGAAAGCATCAGGCATGAGTTCTCGGTATTGGAGATCTCTGTCATGAGGTTCTCGGTCAAGTTCTCGGTCAAACCTGAGTTCTCGGTCAACGCAAGGGTTCTCGGTCAAACCCGAGTTCTTGGTCAAACGTGAGAGTTCTCTGCCAGGAGTTCTCGGCTGGCCAATTTCTGTTTGAGTGGGCCTGAACCCAGTTGGTCCCAGATGCCATATTGGACAGTGGGTTGACCTGGCCTAAGTGCTAAGCCCATATCTAAAATTCTAATGAAAATTGTGTTAAGACAATTAATATAAATAAATTTTTTTCCATGCTAACCTGACAGCTCGACCCAAGCCAGGGGCGATGCCCCCGGACCCTCGTTCATTATGGGTTATATAAAGATAGACATACAATTTGAGTAGTAATAGTTAATTGATACATGTAATTATTATACAGTTAGCCGTGCACAACTCAAGAAAGGAATAACAATTAACGGTGAACGTAACCGCATTCAGGTGAGTTTCTAGCTCCATTTCCTTGTTATGTTTTTGGGGCTGTGTGCATACTCGATGTGAAGTGTGAATACACTTACTTTAAGTGGTAAGTGTATGCTTTAATGATTGATGTGATAGTAAGTATTATGTTATGAATGAATGTTTGTCAGTTCGTGAATGATATTTAGATATTGCAGGTACCCGCCAATGGGATTGATTAATAAGTGGCTATTAGTGTGTATAAATGTTATTATGTAACTTGGTTATTTTGTAAATGATATAATGATAGAAAGTGTGTTGTAGACAAGCAGAGGTAGAGTGTGCTAGAAGTGGCAAGGGTCTAGTAAGGGTGTTACTGGCATGACGATAGTACGTGGTAGGGTAAGCCTATACGTGCCTTCCTTATTAAAATGGCATGACGTGAGTGCGTGGTAGGGTAAGCCTATACGTGCCTTCGTTATTAAGTGGCATAACGTGAGTGCATGGGAAGGTAAGCCTCTATGTGCTTCCATAAAACAAGTAGCTAAGACGTAGGGGACAGTTAAGTGGTTAAGCGGTAAGGTGAACATGTCAGACAGTGTACTATGTGTCTTCGGACAGGTATGTAATTGTATGTGATGGTTGTATGGTAAGTTGCTTGATTAACTAGAACTCACTCAGCGTAGCTGACTTTTAGTATGCACGCAGGTGAGTAGACTGAGGAGCTAGCCTGAGGATGGCACATGGCATGGATTGAACGGTTGGCATATGAAGATGGAAGAAATGATGTTTTAAACGTGATATTTTACGTTAAGGTTTTAAAGAGAAGATTGAATGTTTTATAACGAATAATTGAGGTTTTATATATTCCGCGAAAGTTTTAATAAACTCTGATTTGTAGAACTGTGTTTATGAGTAAATCCGATGCTAAAGTGAGGCACCGGTATCGGGGCCTTACAAGTTGGTACCAGAGAAAAGTTAGAGAGATTTAAGCATCCTACATGCTTAGACTCGAATAGAGGATGAAATTTAACTGAGAAAAGAAAGAAGATGCCAGTTCAAGATAGCTATGTGTCACTCAAGCAAGCTCAGTAACGGTAAAGTGTGTAGTTAATGAATGATAAGGTTAGCTTAATTGCTAAAGGGAGGATACGTGTATGTTAGGGTTAGGATTAATTGATTGTTTGATTGATTAACTGTTTAAATGTAGAAACTAGCACAAGTGAAATCATAAAGGGAAGTATGTAGAACCTGAGGAGTAATGCAAATAGTTAATTACACTTGATCAATTTCATTAACTACTTACCTTACGAATCACGTGCTAAATAATTCCTCGAGTGATGACGTTTGAATTTTACTCTTCCAGAATACGATGGCTGAATCTAGGGCAGTTGTTGGAGCAGGAGGTCGCACTGGACGTCGTTGAAGGCCTCGTCCTGTCCAACAACCTTCGGTTGAAGCAGCTTCCAATACCGAAGATGAAGGAAGCGCAACTGGGTGAAACCCAAACAACAACGAAGATTTTCAACTTGACCCTGCAATTCAAGCAGCTATTGTTCAAGTTGTAGCCACTGTTGTGAAGAATATGACTCCTGGAGGGTCTGGAAGCCGTGAAAGAACTGCTGAAGGGGCAGGTGGTGATGGTAGGAGAGATGAGGAAGGAGAGAGGGAGGCCTCGAGTGGGGTTAGGTCTGTGAAAGCTGATGGTAGAAAGAGGGGCCGAGGTGGGTGCAACTACAAGTTATTCAAAGGTTGCGATCCGCCGAAGCTAACTGGTTTGGGAAATGCAATCGCTACTCTCCAATGGATAACCAAAATGGACAAGATTATCCGAATTAGCGAGTGCCGTCCCGAACAAGCAGTGGGTTATGCCACTCAGTCATTCGAAGATGAGGCTATGTACTGGTGGGAAACTATGGAACAAAGGAAGACTCGAGAAGAGATTAAGGCAATTAGGTGGAATGACCTGAAGGATTTAGTGATGAAAAGGTTCTGTGCTGATGCCGAGGTTGAGAGGGCCGAGATGAAGTTTCTGAATCTGAAGGCGGGCAAGATGACGCACCGAGAATACACCATTGAATTCAACCGAATGTCTAGGTTGGTACCGGAGATGGTGAACACCGAAGCGAAGCGGGTCAAGTGCTACATCAGAGGACTTCCACAGAAGTTCTGCACGTTAGTCAGGGCTAACAAACCTTCTACCTTTGACTCTGCAGTGGAGTTAGCAGACATGGTTTATGATGCTCTGGCGGCGGATTATGTGTAAGTGGAAGATAAGGAAGGAGGGAAAGGAAACAAACGGCCTGCAGATGTCGTGGAGTATGTGGGGAAAAAGACACAGAAGATGGCAGACAAGGGAACATGCAAAGTGTGCGGGAAGATGCAATTGGGAGAATGCAAGGCTGGTCCAAACCAGTGCTACCGATGCGCGAAGAAGGGACACATCTCTCGTGAATGCACCGAGGACCAGAAATGTTACAAGTGTGGTAAGTCAGGTCGCATACCTAGAGATTGCAAGGAAGCTGTAGCGGTGGAGGGAAGAAGAAGAGACACGTGAGAGGAAGATTTATCGGTCACTGAGAAGGTTGCAAGAGGATAAGTGGCTCGTCACAGTTGTTTTACGTTAGTTTTGTTAAGGGGTGTTTTATGTTACAGTTTGAACCTACGCTTTTCTGGCAAGCTTGAATGATTTTCCTTTTATGTTTTTATGAATAAGTTGTATTTTCGTGATTTTGTGTGAATAACTTGTGTTTGACCTATCAGGCCAAAAGTGAACAATAGCGATTAGAATAGTGTGCCATGTATAGTGTGATAAAATCTATCATTAGGAACTTCATGGGAAGCTACCTAAGAAAGCTAAAACCCATGATCAACTCAATGAGTGTTAAGACAAGAGGTAAAGCGGTAAGTGAGAAAGTTAGGACGCGTTATGAAGAGGCAAGAGCAGGAGGTAAACCTGTCAGGGTAACTATGTAGGTATCGAGGACGAAACCTCTTTTAAGGGGGGTAGACTTGTAACATTCCAAAATTTCGAATAATAATAGTTAATTTATTTATTTCTTATGACGAAAGGGTTTACTTGAGTTAGTAGATAATTAATAAAATAATACAAAGGGAAAGACAAGTAGGCTAATTAGAGGGGATTAATAGTGGACCAAAAAGGAAAGATGGACTTTAAGTTCATGGGCTTAAGGGAGTATAAATACCCCTTAAACCCTAATCCTTTTCATTTCCATCCATTATACACCATAGCCTACACCATCAAAACACACACAAACCCTACTAGTCGGCCTTGAGTAAGAAGAAGATCAAGGACCGAAAACCGATCTTAGATTCTTATAAATCTTGGGTAACCAAACAAGATAAAAGATGAATATTGCATATCAAGCTAGCCGTGGTCTAGCATACACATAAAGGTATGTTCTTTTCTCTCAAAGGTTACGTTTTTATGAACGGATGGCCATGAAACTTAACCCTAGAGTGGATCAGGTCTAAAGGAACCATAAAGTTAAAAACTTGATGTTTAGAATGGAATTAACGAACTCATGGCTATATACGATTCATAAATAAAACCCAGATCTAGCCTATAAAGTTGTAAATCAATAAAGGCTTAAACTTTATACCCAAAACGGGTTAGATCTAGACGATGAAATAATGACGGGTGTAAAACAGTTAACAATAGTAGGAAAGGGTGGTTAAAATCAGGGATATGGACCCTTAGTAGTCACCAGAGCTGAGAAAGGATCGATTAGGATAGAAAAATATGAGCTGAAAGCATCAGGCATGAGTTCTCGGTATTGGAGATCTCTGTCATGAGGTTCTCGATCAAGTTCTCGATTAGACCTGAGTTCTCGGTCAAACCAAGGGTGGGTTCTCGGTCTAACCCAAGTTCTCGGTCAAACGTGAGAGTTCTCTGCCAGGAGTTCTCGGCTGGCCAATTTCTGTTTGTGTGGGCCTGAACCTAGTTGGGCCCATATGCCATATTGGACAGTGGGTTGATCTGGCCTAGGTGCTAAGCCCATATCTAAAATTCTAAAGAAAATTGTGTTAAGACAATTAATGTAAATAAAATTCTTTCCAAGATGACCTAGCAGCTCGACCCCAGCCAGGGGCGCTGCCCCCGGACCCCGTTCGTTGTGGGTCTTATAAATATAGACATACGATATGAGTAGTAATAGTTAATAGATACATGTAATTATTATACAGTTAGCCGTGCACAGCTCAACAATTAACGTTGAACCTAACCGCATTCAGGTGAGTTTCTAGCCCCATTTCCTTGTTATGTTTTCGGGGCTGTGTGCATACTCGATGTGAAGTGTGAATACACTTACCTTAAGTGGTAAGTGTATGCTTTAAAGATTGATGTGATAGTAAGTATTATGTTATGAATGAATGTTTGTCGGTGCGTGAATGATCTTCGGATATTGCATGTACCGCCAATGGGATTGATTAATAAGTGGCTATTAGTGTGTGTAAATGTTATTATGTAACTTGGTTATTATGTAAATGATGTAATGATAGAAAGTGTGTTGTACACAAGCAGAGGTAGAGTGTGCTAGAAGTGGCAAGGGTCTAGTAAGGGTGTTAGTGGCATGACGATAGTACGTGGTAGGGTAAGCTTATACGTGCCTTCGTTATTAAAGTGGCATGACGTGAGTGCGTGGTAGGGTAAGCCTATACGTGCCTTCGTTAGTAAGTGGCATAACATGAGTTCATGGGAGGGTAACCCCTATGTGCTTCCGTAAAACAAGTGGCTAAGACGTAGGGGACAGTTAAGTGGTTAAGAGGTAAGGTGAACATGTCAGACAGTGGACTATATGTCTTCGGAAACGTATGTAATTGTATGTAATTGTTGTATGGTAAGCTGCTTGATTAACTAGAACTCACTCAGCATAGCTGACTTTTAGTATGCACGCAGGTGAGTAGACTGAGGAGCTAGCATGTGGATGGCACATGGCATGGATTGAACGGCTGGCATCTGAAGATGGAAGAAATGATATTTTAAATGTGATATTTTACGTTAAGGTTTTAAAGAGAAGATTGAATGTTTTGTAACGAATAATTGAGGTTTCATGTATTCCGCAAAAGTTTTAATAAACTCTAATTTGTAGAACTACATTTATGAATACATCCAACGCTAAAGTGAGGCACCGGTATCGGGGCCTTACACGTAAAGATGGAGAGTTTGTAGTAAAAGAAGAAGTAAGGGATGATAAGTCAATTGGCGTGCAAGTCTCTGAGGATGACTTTGATGATGATGATCTGAATGTGGATGACTTAAGTGACTTAAGTGATCAGATCACAGATGAAGAGATATAAGCTGCAGAGAGAAACAGAAGACAAAAAAACTTGAATCAATTGAAAAACTTCCTTTGTTGCCACCTATGACACCAAAAATAAAGAAACAAAATGAAAGAATGAAAAAGAGAACATGTATCTTTTGACATATGTGAAAGGTCAAAGGTGAGCTATACTGCAGTAAGGCCACCAAGAAACGCTGTTTTGAAAAGGATAAGTGACAACAACAAGAAAAAGGTCACTGAAACAGTTGTTGGTGTTAACTTCATTCCAGTTTGCCCAGTTTTCTCTAGTCATGAAGTGTTTGACATAGGAGAGGTTGAAACTATGTCAGAGTATGAAAAAAGGCAGTCAAGACACAAAGGAAACTTGGATGAAGAGCCTCTGAATATGCAGAAAATTGTTTTTGTGAAGAGCAAGATTGAAAGACAAGATATCAAGATTGAAGAGTTTGTTCCGTTTTCAATTGATTTTGATGGCTTGAAAACTCAGAAAAAACTTGGGATTAAACCACCTAAACCAAGTGAGAGATTCAAGAAAGGGAATGCTCATGAAAGTTTCAAAGGAAAGTGTGGTGTAAAAAGTGTGATGAATATGGTCACCATACTGATTCTTGCAATGAAAGGTTCAACTTCAAACCTTTTCATATTCCCAATGAGACAAAGTTTGGTCAAAACTTTAAGCTTTACAAATAGAAGTATGAGGAATACTTGAGAAAAGGAAAGGTGTGTGAAAAGGAAAATGTGAGCAAAATTGATCAGAAAGCTGACAACAGTGTTAAGAAGGATGTGAACGATGAAAAGAAACCAAAGAAAAATGTGGCTGAACAAGTCAAAAGAAGCATATCTCCCAAGAAATCTGAAACTGTTGTCAAGAAGAACTTTCAACCTTTGAGAATTATCCCCAATCAAGACTCAAAATCAGTTAAGTCTGAGAATTCTCATGAATCACCAACCAATGATAAGAAAGGAAAGAAAAATGTATGTTCAAGAAATAAACCAAATGAACTGACTGGTGGTGAAAAATTCTTGTTGAAGCATGGATTTGAACCTCAAGGATTTCTTTGGATACCAAAGGGTGAGTTCAGGAGAAAAAGGAATTTGATGTGAGAGATTACTCAAGCACAAAGGATTATGTAGTTTAAGACTGTCAAAGCATAAAACCAAGTGTGCAAAGTCCAGCAGAAAGTGGTTATGCTACTGACAAATCTGAAGATTGTGAAGTTGTACATGAAGATCCTAAGCCCATTCCTCTCACAACCGATGCATCTATTGTTACTGAATCTGATGATTTGCAAGTTGAGTCAGCTTGCAATTCATCATCTAACTAATTACTCTCTTTGATATGTGCATGAACAGTCCACTCCACTGAATGAAGTATGGTATATGGATAGTGGATGTTCTAGGCACATGACTTGTGACAAGAGGTCACTTGTTAACTATGAAGAGAAGTTTGAGGGTCCTGTGGCATTTAGTAGTGATGAAAATGGTGGAAAAATAGTTGGAAAAGGGATCTTGACCAATGGAAAGGTCACATTTGACAATGTTTTCTATGTGGAGGGACTACAATATAATATTTTGAGCATATCGCAGATGTGTGATAAGGGTTATAAGGTTGGTTTTGATGACTGACACTGTTTCATCTTAAGACCTGAATTTGTAATCCCACCTGATATGATTATGATGATGGCCCCAAGGAATGGCAATTTATATGAACTTAACATGAAAGATGTTGTTTCAAGGGGTGGTACATGTTTTGTTTCAAAAGCCACTGAAAATGAGTCAAAATTGTGGCATAGAAAGCTGTGTCATGTCAATATCAAGAATATGAACAAACTAGTCAAGGGTGAGCATGTCATTGGTTTACCCACAAGGGAGTTCAAGTTGGAAGAAAATTGTGTCTCATGTCAAAAGGGAAAGCAGCACAAGTCTTCACACAAGACTAAACTCATCAACACAATTGATCAAGTGCTTGAGATGCTTCACATGGATCTTTTTGGTCCTGTGAGTGTACCAAGCATTGGAAAGAAAAGACACTGTCTTGTGATCATTGATGATTTCTCAAGATACACTTGGGTTTATTTCCTTAAGTACAAAAGATGAGATTGCTGAGCTGATTATGAATTGTGTAACCAGGATTGAGAATTAACTAGATGCTAGGGTTAAAGTAATGAGAAGTGACAATGGTACTGAGTTCAAGAATGGAGTTATGGAAGAATTCTACAATTCAAAAGGAATACTTCAACAATTCTCAGCTCCTAGAACTCTTGAACAAAATGGTGTTGCATAAGCAAAAAAAAAACCATAAGTTATGTCATTAAAAGTTTTTAACCAAATCCAGGGGGTCAAAGTCAAATTGGGGTGATCTGGAGAAAGCCAAATAAGCCTTGAGAATAGATATGGAGCATCAGAAAACAATGTGTGTTGTCCATTGAGTTTTATCCATCTTAATTGAACATTAATCATACCACCAAAGAAATGAAATTCATGCTAAGTCTAGACCTGCTGTTAACCTGTCTATACTGTCATAATAAGGCTGAGAATGAAGTATTGAGAAAGCTACTTAATCAATATGATCCCATTCTTGAGATCTTTTCAGGAAAAAGATAGAAAATGTTTTGCAAGGAAACATAACTGAAATTTGATCTCTAAATGCACCATTTTCTCTTAAACAATGATCTTTAATAAAAAATATGTTTGATAATTGGTTTAAGTTAAAAAGAGTTGCATTTTACCTCAAAAGGTTTGAATATGTATTTTCGAGTAAGGTTTGATGATTTATAACCTTTTCGAGCATACTTAGACATGTTTGTCTAAGATTATACTTATCGATCATACTTTGAAGTTTGTATACTTTTCGGGTAGAGTTTACTACTTAACTTGAAAATTTTAACCTTCCGAGCAGGCTTGATATTTGATTATGTTTGAATGTGATGCTTACAAGCAAGATTTTATATAGTTAAGACTTTCTAGCATACTTTAGTACTTTGAATGAGAGTATAACTGTTACTACCAAGCTTTGTTGATTTCTGAACTTTAGCACACTAAATTTTTTTCTAGGTTGTTGTAAGTCAGTCTAGCAAAATTTGCAATTGAACATGTTATTTCTAACAAGCTTTAATGATTTTAGACTATCTAGCACACTTATGTGATTTTTAACTGTTTGAATTCATTCTAGCAAGCTTTCTGATTTTGAGTGTGTCCTTGAATTTGTCTTATTATGTTCAAGTAAACTCAAAAATTCTAGCACACTTGATGAGTATGTGAATTTGAATATGTTTCTTTGAAATTACAAGTGTTTTCGGGCAAACCTAGTTTCCCAAGCATACTTTATGTTTCGATCACACTTTGAATTTCTCAAGTGTTCTCTCAACATACTTGGTAATTATTCAAAATTTTGCTTTTCGAGTACACTTTGTATCTAGAACTCATCTCTAGCACACTTTGCTTATTCAACAGTGTCTCGAGCATACTATGTATAACTGTTCACTTGACTGATTATTTGCTAACTGTTTATGCATTTTCGGGTAAGGTTTGAGTTAGTCAGATATTCAAGCAAGGTTGACAATTAGGAATATGTCTAAGATATTATTTTGGGATTCTTAATTGATTCCTAGCAAGGTTGCCTATTTGATGATTTATACTTGATTATTTGTCTTGTGATTTATTTCTCGAACAACTTGTATTTCGAGTAAGCTTCCTTCATTTTACTTAGCTTTATTTCTAAAACTCTGAAATAACCTTGGAACAAGTAAGCTTTGAGAAAGTGGAATATACCTAGCACGCTTTGTAAAAACTGACTTTTCCGAGCAAGGTTTGCTAAATGAGCTTTATCGAGCAAGGTTTTAAATGTGAATATATTTAAAGGATAATGTTAATGTTTGACAGCTATTAACTCACTACATGACAAAATACATCTAAAGCCCACTTTCAAAAAGGTATAAAAGAGGGAGTTAGTGAACTTTTCATCACTCTCACTTCTCTCTCCTTCCACACTTGCTCTCGTTTCAGAATATCAACCGACTTACTCTCAAATTTCCTAACCCTAGTTTGTCAGCCCACACAATCCGACTCGGTAAGCATCAATTAAGTGTTTTCCGACCACTATTGAGTCACAATGGGCTTTGATTATTCATTTTTACTAACTCTCTGTTTCTTGTATAGGTTATTAATTTGTCGAAGATCAAGTTCAAAAGACATTTCTTTCCTCTTTCTTCAAATTATAACATAAATCGTTAAAAGTTATGTGCTTTATGACTAATATCTACTTTGAATATGTTGTTTCTGTTTGTGTATTCAGATATGGCTGACGATGATGAACCGATATATCTATTTGAGCACAAGCACAACATGTGTGCTTTGTTGCAAATTACTCCTGATAATGAGGATGTAGCTCTGATGATACGATGGCTACAAAGGTCAAATATAAGCTTTGCCTTGACAGAGTGCCCGGTGTTATATAGAAATCATTCATTAGATTTCGGGCGCTCAGCTCAATTGATCGATGGTATAAACGGTAGGCAGATAGAAGCTACCGTGGCAAGGCAGGAGATAAGAATAACCGAAAGAATGATCAGACGATGTCTCTAGTTGCATGATGATGACAATAATCCTATCAATTTCAACACTGCTCATTTGTTGAAAATCTTTACACAAACAATGGGATATCAGGGGAACGTGAAAGAAGGACAATTCCAAAAGGGAATGTTCCCAAACCTTTACAGGTTTCTTATTCATCACATTATTCAGGGCTTTGCCCCTAGGAAGGGTTCTTGGACTCTTACGAGTCGGGATTTGGCTAATCCAACAGTTGAAATTGTCTATAATTTGCCATTCAACTTCTCCAAGATGATTTTCGAAGGAATGGTGAGCATACTGAAGAAGTCAAACAAAGACAAATTTCTAGCCTATCCCAGGTTTCTGCAGATTATCTTCAATAATGAGCTACAAGATTTACCCACAATGGGTACAACACATGTACTGCAGAATCCAAACACTTACAAGCGGATTGCTAATCTAGGTAGCACAAGCAGATTCAATCCTGAGGCTGAATTTGAAATACTGCCATGGTTAGTCAACCACGACTTGGAAATTATGCATGTGCCTGAGTTAACCTTAGAGGAGGAGGATGATGATGAGATGGAGGTTAGTGATAACAGTAATGGTGGAGGAGATGATGGAGATGGTAATGAAGGAGGAGGAGAAGGAGTGGTTATTACTGATGTACATGATCAGGGGGAGTCTCAACCCATACCAACACCACCAACCACACCCTTAGCCACACCACCACCTGAAACCTTAAACCAATCACCACCACCACATGACCAATCCCCACCTCAAACACCACCTACCCTAACCCAAAGCCCACTTGAAACCTTAAACCAATCACCACCTCACACCATTACCCAAACCTTCAACATAGAACAAACCCAGCCTACCCATGAACCATATATTCCAGAAACACTACCCACACACTTACAACCATTCCCATCCACACCAATTACATCCCCAACCCATTCCCAAACCTCAGACCAACCCATCCAACCTACATTCACAATTATCCATACCAAAAACCTTTTAATACCAAACATAAACCCTTTACCTTTACCTTTATCAAGTGAAAACATTATTGAAGACCCAATCCCTCCCACTAACCCAATCCTTCCACCCCAGACCCAAACCACAGACCAACCCACCAATCCTATACCTGAAAATTTCTCTACTTCTCCACCACTAACCCCTCCCTCTGGTACTTACCTTTTTGACAAGAATTTGGACCTTTTGATGGAAAATGCCACTTTGAGGAAGTGGAATAAAGAGGTGTTGAAGGAGAATGACGAACTAAAGCAACAGTTAGCCCAAGCTCTTATCAGAATTCAAACCCTTGAGGCGGAGGTTGAGAAGACCTCAGCTGCCCTAAAACAGGGGGAGAATATTGAAGAGGCCATTATCACTGATGAGATTGTGCATGAGGAGATGATGGATACGTGAGTGAAGGTAGTGGATACTGATGATTTGACAAGTATATTGAATGCATATGATGAGAGTGATGATGAGGATAGTGGTGAAAGGATGATTCTTGATGAAGATTATAAAGGTGATAGATCTGGTGATGATGAACATAACTATAATGTGAATAATGAAGTGTTGAATACTATTGCTGGAGATGATGATGATAATTTATTAAGGAAGGAGAAAGACATGGAGGATGAAATGGAGAAATTGAATACTCATAAAGTGGCTATAACAGATGTTGCTACTGATGTACAGACTGATGTTATGACATATGTTATGACTGCTACTGATGTACAGACTGATATTTTGATGGAGGAAGGAGCTGAAACTGAGGAACTAATTTTAACTGAACAAGAAACCAATCAAGAAAGTTCCAAGAGGTTTGCACATGACAAGGAGATGGGTGACTTAAGTGATGATATTGATAACTTTCCCCCTGAAACAGAAGAGGAAAAGAAAAGAAGATTAGAAAAGGGGAAAGCTATTGCTAATGAGGATGAGGAGGAAGAGCCTGTTAGGGAAAATGTTGATGAAAAAGAAGAGGATGAGAATGCTGCGGCGGCCAGAAGGCTTGAACAAGTCATGAAAGAAACAAGTGAGAGGGAATTCATTGCCCAAACCTTAACTACTTAAGAGCTGGAAGAGCAAGAAAAGTTGATTGATCAAGCTAACATTGCAAAAGTTTTTGATGAAGAAGGTGTTGAGGAACAGGAGGTGATTTAAACATTGATCAAGATGAAAAGGGCTGAAGAGGTTGATAAATCTTTGGCCATGGTTGTAAGTATGTTCAGTCAATCCCAAAACAACCTGACAAGGAACCTGAGAAGAAGACTGTGGAAGCTGAACATGAAGAACCTATAAAGAAGGGAGAAACCATAGAAACATTACGGGAAAAGATTTCCAAGTTGCATGAAGAGTTCACAGCAAAAGTAAATAGATTTGCAAAGATGTATACAAGAAAATGGAAGGTTGAAGAACAGGCTCATAAACACAAGTCAGCAAAAAGGGGTAAATGGAACAATGAAAATGAATACTTTGTTGAAAGTCCTGAAGAGAAGAAAATCCTCTTGAGACCTGTTCCAATTAAGATACTTAGGCTTGATGATTTACCTAATCTGAAAGAAGCTAGATGGAATGATAAAAACAAGTATTTTGTTGAAAGCCCAGAGGAGCAGGAAAGTCCAATAAGGCCTACACCAATTTAGATAGTTATGCCTGAGGATTTACTCAATCCTGAAGAAACAAAAATTGATGCTGTGAATGAATCCACTGAAAAGGAAGATACATCTGAAGATAATAATGATGATAATGAACAAGGTGATAAGCATGCTGAGGCTGAAAAAGTTGATATTGTGTCTTCACATGTTGAAATGATAGATAAACAAAGGGCAAATATTCAACAGAGTTTAGATGAAGCTCAAAGGAATAATCCATTAATTCTGAAACTGACCAGATTTGGGCACAAGTTTGAAGATCTGGCACCACTTTCTGATGAGGAGTTGCAGAAGTTGATTGAGAAAGAGACTGATGAGATTAATAGGATAATGCAGAAAAAGAACCGTGAGTCCTTGAGATATAGGGAGTATTTGAGAGGTTGTGGATTCTCAGAAAAGGATTTGACTAAGATGGCCTTCAAAGACCCTTTAAGAACATTTTCATATGAATAGAGAAATAAGGGAAAGAGAAAAAAGGGAAAGATTGAAAGAAAGAATTGAAGATTTAAAAAAAAGATATGCAAGAAAGTGTGGATACCTGATTGAAAGAGGTATGGCACCTGAGATGGTCGATAGTTTGTCAAAAGCTGCAGTTGAATCTCATTACAACAGACTTTCAAAGAAAGAGCAATCAAAGAGAGATCAACCTGAACCCTCTGTTAAGAAGAGAAGGATTATGACATTGAGAGAGAAGCAGAAAGCTGAAAATGAAAAGGATGAGTTGAAAAGAGCTAAAACACAAGATACTCCTGTTCCTGTGGAAATAAAACCTCAGCCAATTGAACGAACAAACCCATGGGAAAATGAGGAGATGATAAAGATCTTGAAAGATGTGATGGTGAAGCAGAAAGGAATGAATGAAAATGCCTTTGATATGTTGGGTAAAGCACAACTGAAACAATTGTTTTATGAACAGAAAGCAGAATGGGAGAAAGTGTTGTCAGAAGGAGTGAATCAAACAAGCTTTATAGGTGGAAGATTTGTACCAGCATGTCAACTTCAAGATGAAAAGATTTTAGAGATGATTGGACGATTATTCAGGGAAGGAGGAGAAAATCTCTTTGACATGTTGACTATACCTGCTGAGCTGATTGTGGAGATGTATAAGAAGAAGTTTGCAGTATGGGAGCCACTAAACCAATGAAGTCTATTCCAACCAGGCCCTCAGCTTCAAGGAGACATACTTCAACAAATAGGGGTGAGTCAAGTCAAGGTGGAACTCAAAGGGTAGAAAGTGATCATGCAGAGCAGACAATTAAGGGAGATCATTTACAAAGATGATTTTGCCGATTACAAAAGAGAGCAGCTAGAGATAATGGCCAATCCTGACTTATATGACTATCATGATAGAAACAAGATGGCCGGGAGACAACAGAATGAGTTGTCAAAATATTTGAAAAATGAAGCTGAAAAGGGATTTCCTCTGCTGAATCAAAGAAAGACATGGGAGCTGACAAAGCATGAAAAGAACAGACGAGCTAAACTTTTGATGAACTTAAGGGATGCTGAATATGACTATGTTTCAAAAGTCAGAAACAAAAATCCCTTGTCCAATATGAACACTTGCATATGTATGAGAAGGAGAATGACTCGTTCGAATAATGAAGTATAGAAGAATGGTAGAATTACTGAGATCGACTACAAAGAAAAGGAAGGGCACTACATTCTTCGTAATTTCGACGAACTTATATTGGGCATTATCAGAAACGATGAATATCTGACCTTTCTGCATAGAGAAGATTTGAGGGATATAATGGAAATGACAATTCCTGAGAATCACCCTCATTATCAAATTCTGTCCATTTTTCAGCAAAGGGCGGGAGCAGTGATAGGTGGAAGAAGACAAGCAGCCCACAATGCAAAAAAATGAAGATTATTAGTGTAGGGTTTGCTTTGTAATGTCCACTAGACAAAGTTTCAACTATGTAATCATTTGATTTTTAATATGTAATTTGATTTTAATTTGATGTGTATTTTGACTAAGTGTAAGTAACCTTAGAGGTGTTTTGGGACAGCTGAAGTGTTCCAATCTCGGGAGAGATTGTTGAGTCAAGGATTTGTTGTGAAATAACTTAAGGAAGATTAAGGGAGATTGGAATCTTCTCAACACTCCTTTGGAACGGTTAAGTATGGAAACCAAGCATACTTGGACATCCGAGCAGGGTTTCACTTGTCCTAGCAAGGTATTTTGCCTATCGGACAAGGTTATCTTCTTGAAGTCTTCTTAAGTGATGATCCGAGCAGGGTTCACTTTGTCTAGAAAAGGTGTTCTTCAAGTCGAGCACAGTTTGCTTACTAGCAAACCCTTGACTAAACCAAGCTTTTGAAGCCAAGTATTTGGAAGATCAAGCAAGGTTTGATTAATAAACAATAGTCCGAGCATGCTTGTTGAAAGTGATCAAGAAATATTCTAAGTACTTTCTCCATCAAGGTTCAACTCCAAGCAAGCTACAGTGCTACCAGCACAGTTCAAAGAGTGTTACCAGCACACTTTGGTTTGCTTAATAAGTTATTATTTGACAAAGAGTTGAAGGGATTCATGAAGAACAGTTTGCTCGTAGGACCATAACGAGCGAATTTGCTATGGTCAAGAAGATTAAAGTCTGCTAGGTTAGTATTTTCTAAGGTAAATACTCTTAAGTAAAGTCTACCCGGAGAACTGTTCACCAGCACACTTCAAGGTTATAAGGTCTGCTCGTAGAAGACAAATGGCACAAAGTGTGCCCGAAGACCTGTTTTTACACTTAGAATGTTTTTGAATATGTAATATGATTATGTACCAATCATTAGGGTTTCTAGAAGGAATGACAGATGTCAGGTGGTGGCAAGCCTATAAATAGAATATTTTAGGGCACGCCTACCACGGAATTTGCCACTTTACACTTTTCAGACCTAATCGAATATTCTTGATTAAGTGTGACGGCTATCCTAAGATTAGTACAGGTAAAATTCCTTACAAGAAACCCTAATTGATTTACATTTGTATGAAACCTTTCTATAAATGGAAATCTTTTGAGTTATAGTTTGTGTTTGTTACATTTATTAGTCTTTAAGCAACAATCCTGTTTGTTTCTGATTCCGCCATTAATAAACATTTGTTCTTACCCTAAATAGCACAGTCACCAACCTTCTTGTCGACACAGTTTTCTGTGTGGGTTGTGACATTTATTGTGAGTTTGAGCGATCATTTACGGGACTGACATAGCCACATCCTGTTATATCCTTAATAGAGTCTTGATTGTTACAAGATTAAATAAAACATGTTATGAACTTATGAATAAGCAAAGGCCAAATCTGAAAGTATTTGAGCCTTTTGGACCCCTTTTCACTATTTTAAAGAAAAACTTAAAGTTTGGTGAGGTGGCTGACAAAGTATTCTTTGTCGGCTATGTAGTTGGTTCACCAATAAACGTGTTTTTAACATTGCAAACTACAAGGTAGAAGTGGTGTGCAATACTAACATCACTAGGTACTCATCTCCACTACCTTGTTCGGGATCAGAACGAGCTTTCAATTATGATATACTATTAAAATCCTTCAACATTCCTTACTTGTTTGATGCAGATTCAGAAGAAAAGCTAGCAACTCAAATGATGTATGAAGAAGACGAAGCTGCAATCCAAATTTCATCAAGTATCTCAAGTATCAATGTTGATAAGCACATTACGTCCAAATGTGGAAGCAGGATATGATGATGAATTCTACAATCCATTTCACAACCAATATAGTTCGGGGGAGTTTGACACAAATTTGGAGGATGATCTGGCAGTCAACTTATTCTCAAACCTGAAAAATCACAAAGATCATCCATTCGAGAACATCATAGGTAGTCTCTCGGATGGGGTAAAGACAAGGAGAAGCATTACAGAAAACGTATATGTCTACGTGGCACTACAAGAGACTGGTATTATTGATGAATGTCTCTACTCATGCTTCATCAGTTAAGTTGAACACAAAAACTATCAAATAGCATAGAAAGACCACTCCTAGGTTGAGGCAATGCAAAAGGGGCTGACACAGTTTAAGAAGATGGATGTGTGGACACTAGTGGAGAAACCGTATAACGTTACTGATATTGGAAACAAGTGGTTTTCTAGTGTAAGAAATATTATAAGGGGGTAATTATGAAAAACAAGGCACGCCTGGTAGTCAAAGGCTTTTATCAGAAAGAGGGAATTGACAACAATAAAGTGTTTGCACAAGTAGCATTTGCGGCGTGTAGAGGATTTAAGGTTTTCCAATTGAATGTTAATAGAGCATTTCTCAATGGAAGAGTTGACGAATTAGTGTACGTTGAGAAACCACCGGGGTTTATTAATCTAATTATCCAGATCATGTTTATCGGTCAAGTAAAGCCTTATATGGTCTCCATCAGGCACCTCGAGCATGGTACAAAACACTTTCAGAGTATCTACACAGGAGAATGGGTTTGTCAGGGGGAAGATTGATAGCACATTGTTCGTTAAAAGGCACAAAAGAGATTCTATGTTGGTTCAAGTGTATGTGGGTGACATAATCTTCGGGGCGTCAAGGGTTGAAATGTGTAAAGATTTCGAGCAGGTCATGAAGAAGAAATTTGAGATGAGCGCAATGGGGGAGCTTACTTTCTTTTTAGGTCTACAAGTTGATCAAAAGGATAATGGGATGTTCATTAATAAAACAAAGTATGTCCATGACACGTTGGAAAATTCTCAAGTGGTATATAGTGCACCATATGACACTCCCATTTGTGTGAATCACAAGTTAGGACCTGATGCTGAAAGCACTAAAGATGTTGATCTGACCTTATACCGTTCGATGATAGGTTCTTTAATGTATTTAACTGCTTCTAGACCTCACATTATGTTTGAAGTTTGTTTGTGTGCTCGTTTTCAGGCAAATCCAAAAGAGTCACACTTGAAAGCAATAAAGAGGATTTTGTGGTACTTGAATGGGAAACTGAAGTTGAATCCCTAGCATCCTAAAGGAGGAGAACTGGATCTAGTAGCACATACAAACTCTGATTATGGAGGTTGTAATCAGACCAAAAAATCTACATCAGGAAATTGTCAATTTCCGCATGTGAGACAGAGTACATAGTAGCCTCAAGTTGCTCACAGGATTTGTCGATACAATAACAAACGCGTGATTATGGTTTGAATTTCACTTCTACTTCTATCTAAATTGATAATTCAGCTGCAATCTCAGTAACCAACAATCCCGTGCAACACGTAAAACTAAACATATTGAAATAAGACATCATTTTATACGCGATTCTGCTGAGAAGAAGTTGGTTATGTTTGAAAACGTCGACACATTGGATAATTCGGCTGATCTTTATACTAAAGCCTTTGATCGAACTCGTTTTTCAAAATAAATTCAGCTAAATGGTATGGACAACCCTATGTAATCACTTTTGGTGTAAAAAATATAAATGTTTTTAATTTTCAAACATCTCAAAGGGAAATGATATGAATCTTCGTGTGAACAGTATGATAGGCATACAAAAGATTCTGTAGTAGAAACGTACAGACTCTTTACTCTATGTGTCTATAGACTCAGCTATTGAGAATGAAAAGTCGGTTTGACCGCTGACTTGTTGGAAATTAATGAACTTTTTCTATGTGGGACACATCTTAAGGTCTTGTAAATTTAACTAAGTCCTGCGTAAGCATCGGGATGAAAGGTCGAGTCATACTCAAGCCTCGTGTCACTTGATCACAATTTATAAAACCTACTTTTTGTATACATACTTATTATATATATCTTATGTATACTTATTTGTTCTCGCGAAGCTCCGTACTATGTTGCGCGGTGGCGCAGTTTTGAATGTTGATGCTAGCGAAAGACAGTTTTCCTAGGCCCTATGTTGTGTGGTGGCGCAGACCTGGGCCTTGTAGCAGTCTGTAATTTGTCCAACATGGTGGATTTTAAAGTTTCAAAGTATTAAAAAGTCACAAGCCAGAAAAGTTGAATGCAAAATGCTTAATGATATAAAAGCCAAAATGCCAAAAGGCAAACAACACTAGCAAAAGTTAAGTAATTGTCTAGTTAAACCATCATGAAGGAGAATACTATCGGTCAATCTTGATATCCAAGTAACGACGTGCACTTGAAAGAGAGGAATCTAGAACGTTTATACTTATCTTGATATCCAAGCAAAAGTTAAGTATGTGTGTGCTGATAAGTGCTCCTTGATTGAACCTAGAACGTTTGATCCTTATCTGAGATATTAGATTTATTGTACTTGTTTTTAAGTTAAAATGTCTTTTATTTTGTTATTAATTGCACTCGGAATTTTACTAAACAAAACGTGATTTTGGATAAAGTTTTTTTTTAATTAGCTGAGTTAACTTCGCTGAGCAAGTGCTGCAAGTCCCCTTAGCTATATATTTGATTTCAAAGGCATAATTTCATTTTAACTACCAAATTTTCCATTTACGGCTTCATAGCAATGTCGTATGGCTCGATGCATTCACGTTAGTTCATATGCATATGTGCATGCATGTGATGGCACCGGAAGAGGCATCATTCCAACCAAACTCTAACGTGATCCGGTCGGTCTTACTTTTTTTTCGGATAAGTTCAGGGTTGGTGTGGTTAGATCGGGTTACATTCGGTGTTTCTAACACTCTTGTAAATGTGTTTGTTTTTCCTTATGCAGTTTGAAGTGGTTTTTGTGTTGCTCCGGTAAGTGTGAACTACAATTTGTCTTTAAAACAAAAAGTCTTTGGTTCAATGGGTATCAAATATAAGTTGTGCTCGTCGGGTATTACCACTCGGTTTTGAGTGCACGTTGTTTAAGGGTAGGTGTTGATCCCGAGGTAGATGTGGAAGAAACCTTTCAGCTTCCTCATGTGAAGTTACCTTAACTTCGCCTGCCTACACAATTTTCAGAAAGTAGAAATAGAGGTGTTAGGTGAAATCTTGTCAAGAATCATTATACCCTAACATGGAAGTTAACCGTCGAAATCGATAATTTTTCAAAATGTTGAAAAGACCTATTTGTTCACATAATCAGGTGTAAAATCGTTCCATGAACACGAATATATAATATTTATAGATGCTTGTTGGGAGTTATGGAGGAAAATCATTGTTAAACCTAACCGGACTTCAAATCCTTATTCATACTCAGTTTTTACATAATCAAATCTCATATACATGTTTATCGGTCCTTATAGTGTGTGAGATGATCATCAATTTGTATAAACATAACCATATCATAATATTGATTTTTTCGGTGAAAAACAGTCGTTGAAAACGAAGTTGTTCATCATGCGAAGTTAGCTTAAATTCGCCTACTTCTTATCTTCGTCAAGCCTGGTAACCAGCAAAGTTAACAGCTTATTAGTTTGTTAATATGCTAACGTGCTTAGTTTGTTGTAGGTATGGCAGCTATTGCTGGTGTTAGGTGTACGGGTGGAGATGAAAGAGGAGGTGATGATCATAGGAAGTTTGTCACAACTCATAACATGTATGTGACCTTAGAATCGGATCAACAAGGACTTAATGATTTTCGTGAGATGATCAAGTTCTTGCTTCGCTCCAGAATCTTTTATGCTATCTCTACTACCTTACCGATCTTGGAACCGAATGTTGAAGACTTTTGGAACACAGTGGCATGTGATTGTTGTGTTTAACCACCGGTGTTTCTAGCTATAGTTAATAATCAAGAGATTGTTTTTTCTGCTGATGGCATTCTTGATGCTTTATAGTTGGGAACTGTGATTGAGGATAATGGTCCTACCGATTACCCATTCTTGTTCTAGTTCAGGGCGTTTACACGTATGAGGTACCCGAGTCCATGGTTATTCTCAAAGACGAAAGGGATTAAGTTGAGTCCATGGAGGTTTTTAATGCACATGTTGATTGTTTGCATGTCAGGTAGGAAAGCAGGTTCAGATGGTATGGGTGCGGCTATGCAATCGGCTATGGCTTCATTGGTGTATAACAAGCTGTATAGCATTAGCCGGATGATTTTTTATGAAATGGATAATCAGAGGAGGGCTACAGATAGGGAATAGTTTTTATTGTATCCGAGGTCTCTATAGATGATTTTTAATTATGTTGCTCCGAATTTTCCTCAACGTCGGCCAGTAGATTTTATTGATGGTATCAACAAGAGGATTTATGCACAATGTCGTTCGTCGACTGCTAGGAAAAAACCAGAGTTGAGACCTCTCCCTACTACTTGTTTGGAGCTATTGTTGATCCATTTTATATGCCTCCACTGAATGATGGTTTCTTAGATGCACTTGCTCAAGATGTTAATCTACAACCAGAGGTTGCTCCACAACACCAACCTAAGGAACAGTTTGTTCCACCTCCTCAAGAATCGGCTATGCAGCATGAAGATACTGTTGCTCAGGAGGTTGCCAATGTTGATTTAGATGTTGCTTTCGGATTGGGAATGTCGGTTGTTTAAGAAGCTGTTGCTGAGACCTTTGCTCCTCGTTCTTCTGAGGCTACTAAGTCAGATAGTTCCTCTAAGAATTTGATGAGAATCATCATTATTTGGTTTTACAATAGCGAATTCAAGCTAGTAAGAAGAAGAAAAGAGTTGCAGGTGATGATGATTCGGATTTTGATATCGCTAGTGATGATGAAGGGTCAGAGGCAAAACAACACAAGTTGGTACGGCGTCCCAAGAGACCTCGTGTTGGTGAAGTGTCTAGTTATATTCCGGTTTCTAGTGTACTTCTGTCCGTGGAAAGTGTTTCAGTGGTTTGGTTACGATTGGTGTTTCTCTTGTGGCTTTGAATGCACCGGTTATTGTTGCTGAGACCTTTGCTCCTCGTTCTTCTGAGGCTACTAAGTCAGATAGTTCCTCTAAGAAGTTGATGAGAATCATCATTATTTGGTTTTACAATAACGAATTCAAGCTAGTAAGTAGAAGAAAAGAGTTGCAGGTGATGACGATTCGGATTTTGATATCGCTAGTGATGATGAAGATTCAGAGGCAAAACAACACAAGTTGGTACAGCGTCCCAAGAGACCTCGTGTTGGTGAAGGGTCTAGTTATGTTCCGGTTGCTAGTGTACTTCTGTCTGTGGAAAGTGTTTCAGTGGTTTGGTTACGATTGGTGTTTCTCCTGTGGCTTTGAATGCACCGGTTATTGTTGCTGAGACCTTTGCTCCTCGTTCTTCTGAGGCTACTAAGTCAGATAGTTCCTCTAAGAAGTTGATGAGAATCATCATTATTTGGTTTTACAATAGCGAATTCAAGCTAGTAAGTAGAAGAAAAGAGTTACAGGTGATGATGATTCGGATTTTGATATCGCTAGTGATGATGAAGATTCAGAGGCAAAACAACACAAGTTGGTACAGCGTCCCAAGAGACCTCGTGTTGGTGAAGGGTCTAGTTATGTTCCGGTTGCTAGTGTACTTCTGTCCGTGGAAAGTGTTTCAGTGGTTTGGTTACGATTGGTGTTTCTCCTGTGGCTTTGGATGCACCGGTTATTGTTTCTTTACCACATGTTTCTTTGACACCTTCTGAGGTGGTGTCTTTGTTTGCGGATTTGATGGTTATGGCTACGTCTGGTGTACCTGTGTCTCTACCACCAGCTTCTACTTCATTACCGATTCCGTCTACGGGTGTTGATTTTTCTTCACTGTATGTTCAGTCTACTCCACGGGTTAATATTGCTTTCAATGCCACTCTCCATAATAGTGAGATAATTACTGACTTAGATCATGTGGTCACTGAGCAATCATAAATTAATCTCATTCAGAATCAAGCTATTCGTCGTCTTATTACAAAGAATCAGCTCTAGTTGTCTTTTCTCATTGAACAAGGTAAAATTATTGATGCTCTTAAGATGTACTTAGAATCTCATGGGGAGAGTAGCTGAATAGAAGATGTTCTGAGAGGTGGTATATGTGATGACACTGACGATGATCTCAATGCATTGAAAGGTGCTTGTGGTGAGATGCCAAGCACTACACAAGTTCTTTGTACTCAAGCTACAACTCAGGGGGAGTGAGGTAAACAGGGATCTGGTGGTGCTGGAGGTAGGGGTGAGCAGAAAATTGAATTAACCAAACCAAAATCAATTTAACCGAAAAACCGCACCAAAAAAAAACCAAAACGAAGCACTAACCGACGGTTAATTTTTTGTTTATTGAAAAACCAAATTTTCAGTTTTGATTCGGTTATCCATTTTAAAAAAAAGAACTGAACCGATTGATGGGGATAAATATTATCAAGATGATGAGAAATGGACTAGACTTTGAAGATAAATAAGATGATGAATGAATATTGAGACTAAACTTATAATGTTTTTAATTAAGAACTTTGTTGAATTTTAAACTCTATCTAGCAACTTTGTATTCGTATAATTCCACATAACACATGTCTAATTTTGCTTTTTGAATTTAGTATATATGTGTTACTTTAATGTGTTCTTATACAAGCTTAAAATATGCATTTTCATTTTAATTTTTTTTTTTTTTGCAATGTCTACACAAAATTGAAAAAAAACCCAAAAATAACCAAAAAAAACCCGGGAAATTGAAAACTGGACGGTTTGTATATTCAAATAACCGTTTACTTCGGTTTCAGATTCATCTAATAACCAAACCAAACCATGCTCAGCCCTAGCTGGAGGTGATGATACGGTTATTGTTGATGAATATATTGGTGATCTTCAAGATTTAGATGAGTTTGATGTGATGTCAGATGACGATGAGGAGCTAAATAAGGTAAGATTAAAGAGATTGGTGAGAAGATTGTGATTGATGACACCTTGGAAGAAGGTGAAATAGCTTAGGAGGGGGTAGAGCATGTTATAGCGTCTCCTACTCGTGAGCAATTTTGTATTTATCCTGATGGTGTGGAATAAGTGGATTTAAACAAGATTTCTAGATTGGTTGATGAGGAAGTTGATGAGTCCGAGTGGGTAGAACAACCCAGGTGGAAGGAAGGGTGTTCTAACTAGTTTATGAAACACAAGAAACTAGTTGTTCCACCCTCATACAAGAAGAGTTACAATATTCAAGGGTTGAGTGAGTCTAAGAAGGGTATTATTAGTTGGTTTTATGATGACAAGTTGAAATTGTTTGCGTTAAAAAGGTATGATGGAATCTAGTACTTTCCTAGGTACTTGAGGTTATTCAACACTTTACCTGGATGTGAGGCAAAGGATTTGGTAAGAATGAAGCTGATCAATCGAGGAAAAGTTAATTTTGCTGATTGGGTCAAGAAGATCATTTGAAGTGAGGTTGTGAAAGAGAAGAAGTTTACCTTGTTGAAGCCTCAAAAGTGTAATTTGGTTGAAGATGTTGAGATAGGGGTTTAATCTAACGGGAGATGATGGATGATGGTAAAATGCAAACCTGTTAGGTGTTTGAACGATGAAGCTGATGCCTCAAGATGTGTTGAAGAATATGAAATTATGGGGTGTAGATAGTGAAACGGCAGAGGCAGTGATGGAAGATGAGGATGAGCATGAGTTGCTGAGGGTGTATGATCCTATGCATTAGGTAAATCTTTCTAAGTCTAATTTGCATGTACTCCATGATAACAAGATCTTTTGCATTCTCGCATGGAGGTCAGAAAGGATGATGTGCCAGAGGATAGTCTCAGTTTGTGTGAGACATGGAGTGCATGCGGGATCGATTGCTTAAATAAAGATGGTATGATTTTTGATTGCAAATTGAATAAAAACAAGAAACAAATGAAGCTACTACCAAGGGGGGGCTGTCGATGCGTTTTGGTGTGTCAGTACTTCATAGGCTTATTGTTAGTCTTGTCTGTAATAAACAATGTGCTTGGTTTATGTTTTGTGTTTTACGGGATGGACTATAGGCAAACTTATGGGTTAAGCGAAGTTATGCTAACTTCGCCTATTATGTAACAGGCGATGATATGTAGTATATAAACATATCTTTGACCTAGGGTTTCTAGTTGTTATTCATATCGTCTTCTGTGAACTTGTGAAGTGCTTGTGGTGTATTGAAAGATACAGAGCCATTATTCAATACAAAGCAATCATTTGGTTTAATCTTTGTCTCGTGTTCTTGTTTACATTAATACTTGTAATCAAACACTTAGGTGATTCCGCACCCTTAGAGTTTGTGATATCTCCTATAGCTATCCATTCCAGGGACCTACAAAGTTCCCAAGTGAATTATGGACCATGCTTGGATTTCTAACGAAATTTGACTAACAGGATTCAGCTACGTTAAGTTTCCTTGTCCTTACCATCCATAATCTCCACGGGTATCTCCTCCACAAAGTGCATTGTCTCATTGATTTGCACTTCATCAAGAGGTATATAAAGATTCTCATTGACTAGACATTTCTTGTGATTTGAAACACGGAAGGTCAGATGAACGCCGGGAAGTTCTTCTGGGAGATTGAGTATATAAGCTACTTATCCAACACTTTCGAGAATCTTGAATGGACCGGAATATCGAGGAGCTAGCTTTCCTTTTTTTTCCTAAACGAACTACTCCTTTCTAAGGAGATACCTTGAGTAGGACGAGATTATCAACATTGAATCCAATAGATTTACCACGTTTATCGATGTAGCTCTTTTGAAGGCGTCTAGCAACAAGCAAACTCTGACGGATTTAAGAAATACGGTCAATTGTGTGTTAAACCATTTTAGGTCCAGTAATTAGAGCTTCACCAACCTCACTCCAACAAATATGAGATCGACATTGCGACCATAGAGAGCTTCAAACGGTACCATACTAACAATAGAATGGAAGTTTTTGTACGAGATTCCCAATTTCCACCAAAATCAAGGACACAATATCAAAGCATATCTTCATGGGTTTGAATAGTTCTTTCGGATTGATGGTTTTAGGGTGATAAATGGTTCTAAGGTTCAACTGAGTCCCCAAGGCGGATTAAAGCAACTTTCGAAAGTGAAAAGTGAAATGGTCATCACGATCGCATATAATGGTTAAGGGTATTTCATGATGACAAGCAATCTCTTTAAAATAGATTTGTACAAGCTGATATACTGATAAATTCTCCTTGATAGAAAGAAAATGATATTATTTGTTCGATGATTACCCAAATACTATCGTTTTGATTGCGGATGGTTGAAAGTTTCTTAATGAAATCCATCGCGATATCGTCCCATTTCCCAACAGGGAATAAAGGTTGCACGAGTAAACCTGACTGCTTTTGGTTCTCGAACTTAACCTTTGCACACATAAGATACTTTCCCAGATAGAGTTACGTCCATTCTCATTCTAGGCCACCAATAGGTGGTTCAGATATCAAAGCACTTTTTTGGAACTTGGATTAATGGAGTATCGTGACTTAAGAGCTTCATTCATGATACATTTGCGAATATCGCACGATCAGGAACCCAAAATGATAAGATAATAAAGTAAGTCGTTGGGTTGGTTTCAAACTGGTGTTCAGTTTCACACGACATATCATCATATAAACTGCCTTTGGTGATGGAGACGTGTTGCGCTTCAAAGATAGGGAGCTAAAGTTTGGTTTGAATCAACACATTAAGGAACAATATGAATTTTACATTAGCTTTACAACTAAGAGCATAAGCAACCACATGTGCTTTATCGGGATGGTAATGAGTCTCGCAATCATAGTTTCTAAGTAAATCGGCCCATCGTCGTTGGCGCATGTTGAGATCATTTTGGTCGAAAATACGTTGAAGACTCTTGTGGTCGGTTCCCACACATTTGGTACCTGATGTGTTGCAAAAAACATCTGTTTTTCTCACTCTTTTTAATAATAATTCGGTCTATATTGTGTCATATTTTATTCAGGATTAGCATATATTTAATATTTATATGTTTCTGCAGGGGTTCGTGTGCAAAAGAAACGAAAACAAGGCTAAATCACGAAGAAACGAGCACACGGGAGAATGCACGAAAGTGAAAGAATAAAATCAAAAAATAAAAATTGATTTGAAATTAATATATTAGAAGATGACTTGATAGATGCTTTAAATACAAAGACATAGGGAAAACGGGGAGAAAAACATAGCTAAAACGAATATTTTACGAAGAAAACAAGTGTCGCTGAATTTGAGCTCCCTAACGCTACGCGAGCACTTAAGGGATTCCCCCGTGACGTGCGGAGGACCACAAAAATCATCAAAATCATATTTTTCGGCTATTTATTCGGCCGCGTCAAGGATGTCCCGTGCGTAGAACGAGGGTACTGTTTGTCGGCAAAAAGAAGTGAAACCCCTATTTAAATGAATTTAACAACCCTAATCAGTTCATTCAACCTTTATCTATCCCTACGAAACCCTTGGGGATATTTTGGAGTAGGAGTGTTCGGGATCAATTAGATAAAGGCCGGTGCACGAGATTGATCACTAAGCGAGTCGTGGGTTTGTTTGTTTTTTTGTCTTGTGTCTTCATCTATTCCAAAACTTGTATTTGCATGATTATGATATTTTTCTATTGTTCTTGATGATTGTTTTCTAGATTCCCGAACTAGCTAGGATTTTTATCGGTTTATTTGATCTTATAGTTGAATTAATACTAAATTAAAGAACTTGACTGCAATTGATACCATATGTGCATATTTAATTCGGATTTACTATTAATCTTTGATCCATATGATTGTTATTGATTTTAAATCAGTTATAATTTCATATTTAGATCTCTTACTATGTGTTTGTGATTATTTTATGGTTTTGCTAGACGTAGTAATCCATAGGGACGTTGGTTGGTGATTTGTTAAGAGATTATATTTTGCCTATCTAGATAGCCTAACATCTAATAGATTGCCGGGTTATATTTGAGGCTAGGTGTTTAGGTTTAAACGCTCTGACAACATGTTTTCCTATATTTCCCTAGTTTCACTGTAATTCAATGTTCATCGATTGTTTTTAGGTTACCCCTTGCACTTTAGAGTATATCAACATAGTGAGACTAATGGGTGATCTGTCTTTTAGGATACTTTAGTATTGTTGGAGAAACTGACAGGTCATCCAATAAACAACAAAATGTAGGTTTACACGTCCCTTAAGGTTTTCCTTTAGGTCACACCCGGAGAATGATCAGGGATCCACTAGGTCGCTTGAGGGTGTCACATTCATTCCAACATAGTTTCCACTGCCGAGAGAAATCTAAGAGTTACAAGTATGATTCTAAACCTAGGTAGCACTTCTCCAATCTTTGAGTTCATCTAGGTTATCATGTTGAATTCATTCAGTGTCATTTTCTCTTAATTAGTTGAATTACCGATCATTAAATCATTAAATTTTCAGTCAGAGTCTAGTTTAGGTGTCACTAGTGTCCTTTGGGTTTGATATCCAGAATTCATTGAATTTTACTACAGTTAATAGGTACACTTGCCTATCTAGTGGTCTAGCATTAAGAGAGTCTAGGTTTAGAAATTTAAAACTAGAGTGTGTAGGTTAGGTTAAGCTCTTATTGATAGCTTTTAGCACATCAATACCATAGTCATAGAGGTAGTGTCTCCAAATTTTCAACGCGAATACAACCACACCAAGATCAAGGTCGTGCGATGTATAATTCTTCACATGAACCTTTAGGTGTCACGAAGCATAAGCGATGGCCTTGACTCGTTGCATGAGAACGTAATCAAGACCTTGGTCATAAGCATCACAATATACAACAAAATTATCATTTCTCTTAGGAAGATTTAACATAGGAGCATTGCAAAGAATACGCTTGAGGGTTTGAAAGGCTTGCTATTGCTTAGACCCCCACTCATAAGGTTTACCCATGTGAGTTAGAGTGATTAGGGGAAAAGTGATCTTAGATAAAATAAAATGACGATAATAACTAGCAACACTGAGAAATGAACAAACTTTGGTAGGAGATGTTGGAGTCTTCCAATTTTTAACGACTTCAATTTTGGTAAGATTGACATGAATTCCTTGATCCTTAACGATGTGATTTGAGAATTGAACTCCTTTTAACCAAAATTCACATTTGGAAAACTTCATAAAGTCGTTCTTTTCATAAATGGTCGGTGATGGAATGCAAGCGTTTCTCGTGATTGGTTTTGGTTTTGGTATAGATAATTATGTCGTGGATGAAAACAATTACGAATTTGACTAAGTAGGGTTTACACACACGGTTCATGTGGTCCCTGAAAACCGTGGGGACATTGGTTAAACCGAAAGGCATAACCATAAATTTGTAATGCCCATATCAACTACTAAAAACACGGTTTTAGGAATATCATCTTCATGCACGCACAATTGATGATGACCCAAACGGAGATCAATCTTGGAAAAACAAGTGGCACCTTGAAGTAGAACAAAAAGATCATCAATTATCGATAGAGGGTAACAATTTTTCCAATAGCGAGTTTATTTAGCTCGCGATAATCGATACACATGCGAAAAGAACCATAATTCTTCTTCACAAATAGGACGAGTACACCCCATGTGGAAGAACTAGGATGAATGAAACCCTTATCAGAAACCTCTTGGAGTTGGCATTGGGTGTTGCACCGGGCACAATATCGATTCGGAATTCAACTTCAGGTTTTTGAGGGAGACCGGTATGTTAAGAATCGTCTTTTCTACCTTCCTTTTGTCCACCACATGATCTAGGAAAGCCACATAATTCTTTCGTAAGAACTTTTAGGCTTGGAAACAAGATATGAGTTTAAGCCCTTGAGGATGCTTTTCATCGAAAACTCAAAGGGTTTTTCCATTTTAGAGGGGAATGGGGATATACTTCTCAAAACAAACAACTTCAACATGGTGTTGGGCTAGCCATTCCATGCCTACTATGATCTCAAACCTCCCCAAAAGCATGGGTACAATGTGGATTTTAACTTCGGGCTCGTTTAGGGTTATGATACAATTACAAATAGCAGAATTAATGATGACGAATTTCCCATGGGCAACCTCAACAAAACATAAATATTTAAGTTGAGAACAAGGCATGGCAAGTTTAGACTCAAACTTATACGACACGAAAATAATATAGGCATATGTATTAAATAATACGGAAGCATTATGATTATTAAATAAGAATGTATTATTCACCAAATTATTGTTGTGTTAGGCTTGATTGGCATTAACCATAAAAGCAAGCCCACAAGCACCTAAACGAAGTAGAGAGAGTTGAGAAATAGGAGCTCGGATGGCTTGCATCGGTGGGACTTGAACTTGATTAGCCAAAATTTGTGAGATGTATGGCTAATAGGCTTGCACTTGATAAGTTTGAGAGATGTAGGCTTGAGCAGGGAAGGCTTGAACTTGGTTTGAAAACATGAGTCAAGGGCATCCATTGAGCATGTGGCCAGGATCACCATAATTATAGTAGGCACGCTTTGTTGGGAAAGATTGAGAAATCGGTTAAATCATAGGAGCAGCATGGGATTGATGATAAGGTTGAGCATTACGGGGAGGTTTAAAGGTACTAGGTTTAGTATGCATGATATCACAACGATCGTTACGAAGATGACAAAAGCGACCACAATTGGTGCAATAGCGGTATTGGAGACCAGTGGGATGATGACGTTGATATATGTTCACATGGGGTAAGGACCCGAGTAAGGTTTCTTAGGAGTAGGAGCTTGAGAGACTTGGGCTTGAAGTTGGTTCGAAAGGGTTAAAGCATTTTTTTCCTTTTTCTTTTGGTGGTTTGAGGGATTGTTGGAATGGTTGGGTCTAGAGAAAGATTCAGCCTTGACCTCCTCTGTATGTTCGGGCATAGCCTTCTCAACTGGCTTCTTAGCACTCTTACGCATCAAATTCCCGATCATAACATGATTTTTAGAAAGGATGACAGCAAGGTAAATAACGAAATTAAGGGTTTTGGGAGAGCTAGAAATAGACTTATAGATGGCTCGATCAAGAGGGCTAATGATGTGTTGCAATTTTCATACCCGTTAGGATACGTTTACATGTTAAACTCTATTATTTATTTATCAAAAATAGCATGTATTTACGTATTTTTGTCTTTCTAGGTACTCGTGCACGAGAGGAGTGAAAAACGAGGCTAAATGACTTAAAAATGGCTAACATGGGGATTGGCACAAAGACCGAGGAGCGAGAAAAAAAAAGGAATAAAAAGATATTTAAAATCTAGTCAAAAACCTCCCTCGCGCGTCATGAGGGAGCTAGTAGATCCGTCAAAGACCCCGTGGCACGCTCAAAATCGGAAACTTGACTAATTTGTTTATCGCATATCGCGACGGACGTGAAGAAAACCCATCGCGTAGCACAACGAGGTTGTATGTCGGCAAAATATTTTAAAATCCTATTTAAATGACTTTATGTAACCCTAATTGTGATTCTAGGTTTTCCATCCACAAGAGAGGAACCCTAGGGAAATTTTGGATGATGAGAAGCTATTAGTTTCATTCGGGGCGTTCGAGTTGAAGATTCAAGAGTTAAGCAAGCTGAGTAAGTTTGGTTTTGCATTATATGCTTAAAACTCATTGTAAACAATTTACTAACTCATTGGAAAACATTATATCTTTTGTTTTCTTCTGTGTTTTGATTATGAGTGGCTAAAACTCTTGTATTACTTAGATTTTGATGATTATTGACATTGTATAGTAGTTTATTCGATTTTGATTGATCACATGACTTGATTGATATAAAACTTTTTTAATTCTGATTTTTTGTTGTGTAAGCACTGAGTTTGATGATTTATTTGCTTCTGATTTCCCATGTTCCTTGATAGCTTGATTTGGTATCTCACGGTGGGGTTTTTACAATTAGGTCTTAGATTTGTGTTTTTGATCTCCTTGTGGTTACTACTGCCATAGGAGTCTTGAGAGCTTTTGGTTCATTAGAACTTAGTAGGTTCACCTTCCTTACGATAAAGAGGTAATAGGAAGTCAGTGTGACTCGTATCTTTGTCCGGTTAGGTTAGAATTGCACAAGAGCGAGTTTTGATTTTATCTGGTTTAGAATCCCGTGCAAACAAATGGCCTAGATTAGTTTAAACATTGTTACGCCTTAATCCCTAGAGTTTCTAGTACCAATTTTGTGAATATTTTGTGCCGTTGAGTCCGAGAGGAGATTCATCATTAGGGTACATTATTAATTCTTATCCCGGTGTGTTTAATCAATTGTCTGAGATATGTGAGGGTTAGTTGTTAAGACCGAGAGGTGATCTAGCAAGCCTCACTTGATTTATCTTTAGATCCCAGTGTCGTGTGGTCACTTAATTCCATTAGTCGTTAAATTGTCAATAGGATTCACACCTAGGTAGTCCTTTCCCCATACCCGTTAGAACTCCGTTAGGTTTTGTTAAGTTTCCTAGTTTAGTCGGTTAATTAGTTAAGTAAGTTATTTTTGAATAAAATACAATCAATTAAATTTCTTAGGTAGGACTTGGTTAGAGTTATCATTATTAATCTGTGCCACCTCTCGTATCTTTGTGGTCAACACTCGGACTTTCTAGATTGTACTGCAACGTGATCGGTACACTTGCCGTTTGTGTGAAGCTTAGTTCATTAATCCGTTTTTAAAAGCTTATTTGTGAATTGCGTGAATTTTATATTAAATATTTATATAAAGTTTTTTGCACATCAGGTGCCAAGGTGGGGAACCAAAAAGGTAAGTTCATGGAAACGATTGGAATAGGTTGAGTTTTCACCGCTATCATGTTTAACTTCCCAAAACTCGACTTCAAGCCACTTGAGTTCATGCTTGGGACAAAAATACTTTCGCATGAGAGCCTTAAGGTTATCCCATGTTAAATCCATGGCATCTTCGACTCCTTGGGCATTCTTCACCCCGTCCCATTAAAGAAGGGCTCACAAGTCAAAGACACTTGAGGTAAAGCTTATCTTCTTAGTATCGGGGCATTCGCAATGGAGAAAGACGTTATCCATGCTCTCAAACCATTGGAGGAGCTTAGTAGCATCCTCGGCTCCAACATAGCGAAGAGGGTTGGTAGTAGTGAATTGTTTGTAGCTGCAAGTAGGTGGGTTAGCCAGGTTTTGGAGAATTGGTTGAGCAATGTTGACGGCTTGAATTTGAGTCAAGAGGTGCGGGAATACTTTAGTGATGTGAGCCCAAGTGTAGAAGACCGGGCCATGTTGTTTCTGGAGGCCCAAGATCGCACTTCAAAATGGGATACACGAAAATGGGCTTAACTTGGGCTACGGGCCTCTGTTTCAGACATGCTACCAGTAAAAACGGCCGTTTGAACGTGGGCCACGTTGTGTTAACCAGCCATAGACGGGCTATCCCATTTATTTTTCTGAAATAAGCCTTCTAGATACACTTTTTCGGCACTTTTATGTTTTTTGTCTACTTTTGGAGTTTTGTTTTGGGCTGTTTGTTTTGGCCCAATCCCATTTTGGATTCTCTATTAATATGCTATGAATGTTTGTGACTTATCATTGATCAGATTATAATAAAAAAAAATGATTTGCATTTTCGAATTCTAGTCTTTTGGGTTGAATTTAGGGTTGGGGAAGCTCATCACGGGTATTCATATAATCAACATGATTAGCCTTCATTCTCTATTAGTACGCTGCATCAATTAGCCACTTTCTTTGCGATGTACAAGGCTGATGTGATGCGTTGAGTGCTTAAAATTATAACTAATTGGGGTTTTAGATTTCGCACAAGATCGTGTTTTAAATTTATAAAAGTGATTTCTACTAAGACTAAACACACACAAAATAGGCAAGTGTACTTATCGTATATGTAGAATAGTATTGGTAAGAACCAAGTATCGATCCGCGGACACAAATGTTTCTAATAATGAATCTTCATTTTAGTTCAATCGGAGAGTTTTAATCATTTTGAGGTTGATTTTTAAACTTTTAATACAATAGAAATACTTATATATAATATATAGGTGAAAGAAGAGAAATTCTAAATGAGTGTTTCAAATATATGAAGGTTAACATCTAAGATCAATAATCCACTCCATTTATCCTTGATGATTATAAAGTAAACATGTGTTAAACTTGCTGTAATAATATATGATAGAATAGCCCCTCATTTCTAAGTGAGCATATCCTATGACATAAAAGAAAGTAGCATGAGCATTTTAAAGTCAACCCTTTCCTAATGTTATGCTACCACGAGAAAGTCAATTTGAGTTAGCAAGTAGTTTAGTAAAGTAGAAATATTAGGATTGACTTCGATTTCTCAAATACCAATTCTAACAACTTTGGGTGGTTATAGTTTAGTCACACAACTTCCCTTTGGTTGATTTAAGTAGGTTATAATTACACATTCCGTTAACATATGATTTCTTTAACTAGCATGATAACCTGAGCAATCGTGTTAACGATGTTATTTCAGAATTATCAAAACTAGAGAAATAGATCATAGCTTATATCTCATCATTTCTAAGTACAATATAAGGATCCATGTTTCGATAAATTATCAAAGTATTCTTTCTTTCAATAACATGAATCGATCATGAATGATTGTTAATCACCAACTTTGAATTGTTGAATTAAGATAGTGAAACATTTCTCATCAAAGAATAATTGCAAAATAACCATGTACTTTACTAAACTAAATCACATGTTAAACATAATCATCAAGTAGAACAAAGATTCTTCATAGATTTTAGATGATAAATGGAGTTTAGCTCATAATGAGCATGGTTATGAACATTAAAATGGATGATGATAACAAACACATGATTAAACTAGAACAATCTAACCAAATGTGGTTGAATCTTCCTTCTTAATGATGATGATATATGATGATGATGATGATGATGATGGATGATGATGATGATAACTTCCAAGCCTTCAAAATCTCCACAAGATCTTCAGCATAAGTGTAATGTGGGTGTTTTAATAAGAGAAACACGTTTAGAGATTTTCTTCAAGCACACCAAATAAAATGCAACATGAACCTCTATTTATAGGTAGTTTGAAGTGAGAGGCCGGCCCCGTGCTTCTAGAGGCATGGCCCCGTGTCCACGTGTTCAGTCGCATTAAATGCTGTCAGGCCGTACATGATGACTCACCACGAGGGCGTGCTTCCTGAGGCACGGCCCCGTGCTTTTTAATGACATGTGCTAATTCTTTTTGTCTTTTCTTAAAGGTGACCATGGCCCCGTGGTCGACTAAGCACGGCTCCATGCTTTTGAATCCAGTATTTGTCTTTTCTTGCAGATTTTTGTCTTTTCTTGTGTTCAGAAGCATGGGGGCGTGGTTCTTGGAGCACGAGCGCGTGGTTGATGTTTTTCTTGGGTTTTCATTTGTTTTTCTTAGTCTTTTCACTTGTTTCTTCGTTTAAGGCTTGGGTTTACCTGAAAATGCATTTTAATATGATAAGTAGCCTTCTGAGCTATATTATTTGATAGAAGTTGCAGTTTTTAGAGGTTATTTGATGCTAAAAAGATGTATAATTTTGTGTACATCAGTGGCGGCCTTTTGACCGGAGTTTTTGACGGGATGACGGTGATGACGGGGTGTTGATGAAGATTTCTACTTAGCAATATGGACAATTTGTGAGTTATATGAAAATATTTCTGAAATTTATGAGGGGTAGCGTTGTAACTTTAGTGTAATACTAACATGAATTTGATCTCATGAAACAAAATTTACTTGTGAACTTAAAATCCAATAGTAAATGGTTTACAATAATAATACTAAAATCATATAATTTGAGATTTAAATTTGGAATTAGATGTTCATGAATCACCATCATATTCCTTTCGGAAAATCATCTCAAAGTAACACAAAATATGAAAATGGGTAGTTGATATATCCATGAATCACCATGGATTTTCACATTTCAACAAAAATCACAAAAGAAATGAGGGTTTTGAGTGGATAGTTGGAATGTCCATGAACAACACATAGGAAGGTTCTTTGGTTGAATTTCTACAATAAGTAAGTACTTATGTTATTATCTATTCTTTGGGTTCTTGAAATTGGGTTATGAGAAACCAAGTATCCAAGTATTTATAAAACATCCTATAATGATTAATGGGGTTGTTGATCGATTAGGAACCAAAAATGTTGCATAGAACTCATTATTGTAGAAGCTTTGTTGATAACAATTTGCTGTCAAATTCGGATATGCTTATTATTGAGGTCGTAACTCGATGATAACAAAAATATTTTCATCGATTCTTGATCCTATGATGTATCAATTTGAGTCTAGTTTCCAGAAAGGTAAATTGTATGATTTTTGGAAAAATTTTGAATAGTTATTATGATTTTACAAAAACGTGTGGCAAGGCTGTTACGGGAATTAATTTGCTGATCTTGATTTCCGACATCATAACTTCCTCTTGACAAGTCCAAATGGGTTGGTTCCACTTCTGGAACCTCATATTTTTATTTAGGATACTACCCAATTGGCATTGCTTGATTTGGTTGATTATTGAATTTTAAGAAAATCAAAACTTTATGTTGCGCACTGATATAGCTGCATGTACCTTTCTGTGTTAGATTAATATTTTCATAATATAACATAACTTTTTTTAGAACCTAAGACATGTAGTCTTATAGAAAAAACATTCATAATAAAATTCTGTGGTTTGGCTAATAAAATACGTCTTTGTATGTCAAAATCTGCCATTATAAATCAAAACTTGAGTTTGTGTTAAACGATTGTATGTTTGATCTACTTGTCTCTACTTGGCTTATGGTTGATTCTAGAATTTCATTTACCCTTTTGACATTAATGTAATCACCAACATTTCATCGGGTCAACTCGATCAAACCTTGGGTCAAAGGTTAAAAAAAGTCAAACTGTTGGTTAATGGTCAACAAAAGTCGAACTTTTGGTCAAAGGTCAACAAAAGTCAAACTTTGGTCAAAAGTCAAACCTTTCAATCAAGGTGAACAAAAGCCAAATGTTGGTTTAAAAGTCAAACTTTGGTCAAAAGTTAAACTTGGTCCAACTTGATCAAACACATTAAATAATGGGATCGTTTGGATACTAGGGGTTCTAGGAACCACCCACATATACTCACGTATTTGTATGCTATAGGATACTTGTACGGGACACTCTATGTTTAGCTATTCATCTTTACATAACATGCATTCGAAATGAGTTTCACAACCCATCTCTTTTACTTACTCCTTTTGACGGAGAAAGCATGCACAAACTACTGGATATTGTAACACTGTTTTATCTCATGGATTGTAACACCCCGGCTAAAGCGGAATCCGCCCGAGTGTGACGTACAAATTGCTCAAAACACATGTGACACTATTAAGTGACAATATTACCATTAATTGATTAAAAATACAAGTACGCAAGTTTAGAAGTAAAAGAAATACACATTTAGGCAATTGTCCATTTATGTTGAATATTCTAAGTACTAATGTCTTCGTCACGGCAACGTCCTCTAAATAAGGTACAATTCCATGAACAAGTGTAAATGAGCAAGTAAGATCCTTTCCAGCTGGGATTGCGCACCAGCGTACTCAGATAAGCGCAAGTAAGGTCCTTTTCAGTTGGGATTGTGCACCAACGTACTTGGATAATGAGGCCTTTTTCCACTCATAACAACAAATGTATTGAGCGCAAAGGGGGGCGTATGATCATACTATATCGAAGTAATCCATGTGCAAGAAATTTTGAGCAAGTAACAAGTAAACACACAAGTCCATGTAGCGAATTGTAGTTTGTAAATAATGAATAAACGAAATTGTAATTTCGATAGGATATATATGCTACCCCAAAAGTAGTAAAAGAGTAAAAAGGGGGTGTGAGAAACTCACCTTTGAGATTGAAGATAACTTGAAATAATAACCGAAGGCGCTTTTAAGGAAATTGAAACGATCGAACATCACGAACTATAATTAAAAAGGAAATACAAAATTTAAAGACTAACTATAAGGATTAAATAATATTAGTTTTAAGAATTATGCATTATTTTAATATATATATATATATATATATATGTATGTATATATCATTAACTTTTGGCAAATGGGACTTGGGGATTTTTAATGAGTTTAACAAAAATGAATAAAGTTTATAAAAATCATTTGATGTTTATTAGTTTAAGAATGATTTGTAGATACATAATTATCACTAGTTAATATAAGATTAAATAACAATATTAATAATAATTTATGATTAAACGTTTTTTTTCAAGTAACATAATTACTTAATTTACCAATTAATTAACTTAGATGTTTTGCATGAAATTCTTTTAAATAAATTATAAATATTAGTTTATGTTTAAATAAAATAAACAATAATTAATTTACTCAATTATTAATTTAATGATATGAAGTATGTTATATCTATTGTAAAATATTATAAATAAAAAAACATTTATAAATCATCATATTTAAAAGAAAGTATATAAGTTTATGATGATCAACAAGTCATAAAATTTAGATAAATATATATTCTTGCATGTTCTTGAAAATAACTATGTTTGATCCAAGATTTAGAAAAAAATCAAAGTGTTTATCTTGGATATCCAAGATGATTCATAAAACCAAAATATAAGATTTTTATGATAAAAGTAACATGATCATGAAGAACAAATTATGAACATTCAACATTAAATCAAAACAAAAACTATAAAATGCATGGAATCATAAAACTTACTTGTTAGTGCTTCCAATCTTAAGAAAATAATGGATTGAGGTGTGAAATTAATGGAGGATTTGTCCTCCTTTTATAGTGAAAATATGGAGTTGTTATGTATTATGGAATTTATGAAAATTAATCATATTTAAAATAATTAAAATGGTTAAAAGGTTTTCAAAGTGTTTAACTCTTTTAATAAGTTTTATTTAATTAAAACATTCAATGCTTTATTTTTATTAGTTAATTAAAAAAACAACATATGAAAAAGATGGTATTAATAATAATCCAAGATTTATTCTAGTGATTTGCATGGGAAAAGTTCATGAATAAATTATCTTGATTATGAATGTTTTAAATAAGTATGCAATACTACTATGGTGGTAAAAAAGTATATTTGCATAGAAATGATCACATAAAATACATGAAAGAAAATTTGAGATTAATTAATAATATTATAAAAATATATAAATATATATAGAACAAAACCGAAAATTTAAAATGGGTCGGGTTTTCGGGTTTGAAAATTAACGAATGTTACAGGATTCACAACTTTAAGAAATTTCGTCCCGAAATTAAAATAAAAATAAATTTTAAAAGAAAACAACTAATACATGTAGTTGTTAAAAGTTTAAACATTTTTATATATACATATTTAAATAAAAAAATAACGCCGATCTTTGAATGAACTGAAAGACGCCACAAATGGGAAATATGACAAGGACACTTATATATAGGATGTACCAGCAGCGTATCCACCATGCCCTTATCATATTGCATTTTTCCCGTTTTTTCCAAAACCATACCAAGTTTCGATTTATTGCACACAATGGTCATTACTATGATTTCCATGCGAGGACTTTGATAATTACGTGTGCACCCGTAATTACTTAGTTCGTCACATGGTCCACATGATTTGTCCTATTGTGTCGTTTTGCAATACATCAATAAAAGATAACTTTTTTATGTACAAAAACTTTATAATTCAAAATCACAGATTTGATAAATGAGCTATTGGGGTTCAAAATAACAAAAATAAATAATGAAACTTTCGAAGTTAGTAATACCACTATATATGTAAACATTGAGGTTCAAGAATAATGAAATCGATGAATAAAACTTTTGATTCTTGAAATAATATGGAAATCAGGAAAACTTAGGTTATCAATAAAACATCGAAGTCATGACCATTACAGTAATTAATTGTAAATAACAGGGTCGAACATAGCATGGCAATTAAATGTAGCTTTGAGCTAACAAAATATCAACACGTAAATCGAAAACACATTGGCATAAAATAGATAAATGAAACTTTAATTTCGAAATATCACAGTAGTTTGAGTTCTTTGAGTCAAACAACGTAAATATCAATTTGAAACTTTGCTTAACGAATGAAAATTTCCCATAAAACATTAACTATTGAATAACGGCAAGATTAACCAAGTATAGACTTGAAACTTCGAAATCAAAGTAAAACATTGGTCTCAGATTGATGAGATATCAAGAAAATAATTCGGTGAAACATTGTACGAAAAGAGAACTAAACAAATAATCAAAATAATTCATGTAAAAGTAATATAAATTTAACATGTACCTTAACATATTTGAATCCCAACTTCCACTAAACGGTTACGTTTATGGGAAATCGGTCATAAAACGCGAGATTGAGATAATAGTAAACAAGTTCAGCAATGCAACCATGAATGACAACGAAAATGGCTCAGCAATCACAATTAGCTAAACTCAGATATAAACTTCATAAATAATCCTCGAAAGGATTTGATAGGTAAAATTGCTTTGGTTATATTCAAATATAATAATATATATAAATACTATATACAAAAAAAAAGAAAAGAAAATAATAATAATAATAATAATAATAATAAATAAATAAATAAATAAAATAAAACAAGACGGAACTTGCAATACTTGTCTTCCCGACGGTAGATTTGAGGTATGAAGGTTATGGTGAGGGTGGTGCCATGATTTCTCAACTGAATTTGTTGGCGTTGACGAAAGGGGAGGGAAAATACTCTCTATAAAATTCTGTAGGTTCCCAGCCGGATCTACACGGAATATCTCGTTATACGTAGGTGCGGAATCCCTACGTAAGATGATACGAGCGTAGAAGACGATACACGTTAACACGATCAAACACACGTTACAATAAACAAAGACACGTTGTATTGCAACTGGAAACACGTGATATCAATCACTGATTACACAACTCGTAACTGAAACTCTGACTCGATTAATCTAATTCAGCCGTAACCTAACAGCTTATAAAGCACGACAACTTCGCCTAGCATGTTTAGGCGAAGTTGTCCCTAACTTCGCTTGTTCCACAAGTTCGCCTATATCAGCGAACTTGTGA
Organism: Bidens hawaiensis; assembly: GCF_021521415.1. NCBI lineage: Eukaryota > Viridiplantae > Streptophyta > Magnoliopsida > Asterales > Asteraceae > Bidens > Bidens hawaiensis. Next base: position 9,208 of record NW_027506008.1, on the reverse strand, counting down.
GAACTTCGCTTAATACAAAACACAAATCCAACTAACTCGATTACAGACACTAGACACTGAACTACTGACATCATGTACCAACAGACTCCCCCTTGGCAGTAGCTTCATATCTCTATCTTCAAGCACGTGTCTTGTAATCTTCAACAATCTTGTATCTTTCATCTTCAAGCATGAACTCCTTCTCGTACACAAACCGAAACAACTCTTTGATATTTCCTCGCTTCTTCTTTCCAAGCAGGAATATAAAATATCTTTTTCTCGTTCAGCACCTGCAGATCAGCTTGAGACAAATTCACCAAGTGCATTGGATCATACACTCTCAGCAGCTCTTGTTCATCTTCGTCCTCCATTACTGCTTCAGCTGTTTCACAATCAACGTACCACCACTTCAGATCTTTGAGCACATCCTTGGGCATTTGTTTCATCGGCACTTCTTTTAGACACCGGATCGGCTTATACTTCATGATCATCCAAGGCTTGCCATCTGCTCTCATTCTTCTATCTTTGTCTTCAATAAGTTTTCCTTTCTGTGGTTTCAACAGCTCGAACTTCTTTTCCTTTATACTTTCCTTCCATACTATCTTCCCAATGACTCTAGCCATGTTATCATCACTTCTGTTTATTAATCCCAATCTGGCTAAGTCCTTCACTTCACATTCAGGCAATGTATTCAATGATCTCAACAGCCTCTTGAAGTACTGAACACCATCATACCTTTTAATCACAAAGAGCCTCAACTGCTCATCATATATCCAGCATATAATCCCCTTTTTCAATTCAGCATAACCCCTGATGTTGTAACTTTTCTTGAACATAGTAGGGACTGCCGGTTTCTTCGTTTTTACGAACCACTGAGCGTAGCCTTCTTTCCATCTTGGCTGCTCTTCCCATTTCGTCTCATCGCTTCCCATATCTTGACTCATATCTGCCTTATCAACATCCGGAATCTCGTGCTCAACATTCTCCTCTACAATCTCTCCCTCTTCAATCTCACTATCAATAACAATCTCTGCACCAATCTTCTCTATCTCTTCAACCGGTAACACATCGTCATCACCTTTAAGCTCATCATCCATCATCTCCTCAGTATCCACAACTACCACATCATCACCCGAACCGCCAGCTGCACTTGTTGACTCCCCCTGAGATGTGGAAGTCCCAAGAGCTTGTTCAGTTCTTGGCAACTCTCCACCTGCACCTTTCGATGCATTGGGATCATCGTCTCTATCATTACGCTTTTTAGTCCTCAGCTCATCACCCTTACAGCTCGTCTCCCCCTGAGATGCCAAGAACAGTTTCAAAGCATCAATTATTTTACCATGTTCGATCAGCAGGGACGACTGTATCTGATTCTCTGCAACGAGGCGCTGAATAGCATGGGTCTGGATAAGATTTACCCTTGATTGTTCTGCCACGACCCTTTCAAGCGCTGCTATTCGATCCGTGTCGGATAAGGTTGCATCGAAATCAAACCTCAGATGTGATATATCTTGAGTGTACTGAGGAGGGATTTCCAATGTAACCGGGACCTCAGAAGTAGATGGAAACGTAACCGCAGGTGGTATCGTAACCGACAACCCTGCAGTAGCTACAACTGTCGACTCAATAAATCTTGCGACGACCTCCGATGGAGTAAGAGTTGGAGGTGGCAAGGACACAATCTCCGGAGTTGAGAGTTGGAATGTAGTGGGTGGGAGGCCGAATGAGGATGAGGTAGCCACCACGGGAACATCCGTGGCGCTTGGCCTTGTAACAGGCAATGATGTAGGGACTATAGTCATACCGGACAGTGCGGGTGGAGTGAAACGAACCACCCTTGAGCTCTCACCAACTCCCGAACCTGCACCTGTCCGTTCCCTTCTTGATCTGCGGACCAACTGAAGTACTTCTTCCTCAAAGTCCGACTCACTGTCATCATCGTCTCTCTTCCTTTTCCCATGAATCCGTTCTTGGGTAACTAAAATCCGTCTCGCTTCAGCCACATCATCATCAGAATCAGAATCAGCCACCGTCGTAGCTGCCCTAGTAACATTCACACTAGAAACCTGGGCTACCGAGACCTGTACATTTTCCTCAGGATCAACCCGCTCCATATCAAAAAATCCTTGACCACCAAACTCTGCATCAAGGTCTACATTCTCCACCGGTGACACAACAGGAGCAGCAGGTATAGCTTGTTGTACCTCAGGTGGTGGTTGAGGTGCTCCTGCCTGTTGTGGTTGAGGATCCCGAAACTCGTCCCCATGAGCTGGAACATACTCTGGGTTGATCAAGTACCCGAATAAAGGAGTATGTCGAGGACGGAGCTCAGGTTTGCTCCTCGCACTGGATGATCTGCATTGAGCGAAGATCCTCTTACTGACACTTTCCACATATCTAATTGGGCGGCGCTGAGGTAATGTGGGAGCAACATGATTCAAGATCATTTGTAGGAATCTTGGATACATAAGAAATCTCTCACGCGCCACCGCTCGTCTTTGACGATATATCTCGTAAAATACCATCTGACTAAAGCTGTAACGCTTATTGTAAGTCAGAGCACTCATCGCCGACTGCATGGTCGCGCCCATACCATCTGTACCAGCCTTTCTCCCTGACATACACACGATCATCACGTGCATGAGAAAGCGCCACTGGTCTAGCAAGAACCCCTTGCGTCTCTGAGTATCCCCCAAAGGACCAGAGTATCCCATTCTCAGAAACGCTCCATCTCGGAATGGAGCCACAAAATCTGTCGGATCGTCTCTCGTTTCATCTCCGAACTGCAATGCCACCCAGATCTGGTCAGATGAGAATTGTACTATCTGATTATTAACCGTCGCACGCATAACCGGGGGCTCGACTCGACAGTCATATTCCACTGTCTGCAAGAAATCTTCAATGTTTGCCAAAGATATCGGCAGTGTTGTGGTAATTGCGTGGAATATACGCGAGCGGAGTAGGAACGTGATGATCTCGCGGAAATCATCAACACCGCTCGCATCCGGGTCCAATGTGATGTACATGTTATGCCCCGGGAAAAATTGTCGATTGTTATCTCCACCTTCATCACCACCTGCACCACCTGCTCCAGCTACAGCTGTCATTTCTGCAACAAACAGTCTAAGTTAGAGAATCGTCGAGGCAAATCACAAGTTCGCCTGTTACCATGAGCGAAGTTATGATTTATTCTGTATAGGCGAAGTTAGAGGTGGGGCGAAGTTGGGAACAACTTCGCCTCAACTTGAACTTCGCCTGTTAACAGTTAATAAAAATTAAAAGGGTCAGGCGAAGTTAATGATAACTTCGCCTAACCACAACTTCGCCTCATATACTGTTACATAATTAATTATCAGGCGAAGTTAAACCTCAGGCGAAGTTAAGGATAACTTCGCCTAAACTGTAAGTTCGCCTGAATATGAATCGGCAACAGTTAGGTTTTTGAACGAGGTGAATTGGGTCAATTTGGAGATTGCGGACTCCGTAAAACATGATTTTATGACGATCTAGACGATTAAGTTGATTATGACCACGTAATAACAGGTTTGAAAATCGGGTTGTGAGGTTTCGAAAGACCGAGGTCACGAAACGGGTCAAAAAGATCTCTGATTAACATCAATTGTCAGTGAATATACGATATATCGACACTACACACCTTTAAATCGAGTTGAAATCGAGAAAAATTTAACACGGATGATTCGAGAGATAAGTTCGCTTAGGGTTACAGTGAGTAAGTTCGCCGGGTTTGAAAATAATAAAGAGTCTGACCTAAAATTTCCTTTATATAGGGTCAAAGTTATTACAAGCGAAGTTATGGATAACTTCGCCTATTGCAGGCGAAGTTATGGATAAGTTCGCCGGTATTAAACTTTACAAAACAAACCCCTATAATTTGAACAATTTGCAATTAAGTTTGAAAACATCCTTTAAAGAATTAAATGATACGATCAAGACCAAGTAACCAGGTATAAAATCATACAACTACATAAGTAGAAAAAAACTTAGAAATAAAGTACACGGGATCAAATTTCAGTCTCGACAGAGACTACCATATTTTAGAAAAGATCCGAAGAGGAATCATACTAATTACGTGACTGTCACATAGATCCATGTTCAGCTGTATTATGACATAAAGAAACAGGTTGTCAGCAGGTAAATAACTTAAAATGGTTTTCATCGCTTCTGTGATATGGGTTAGGTTCAATTAAGCTCAAAACTTAAATGGGCAACACCTCAGAGATTAAGATGTCTCCTATCTTTTCTCAAAGCGTATTTGGCTTTCCCCAAGTCACCTCGAATTGACCTCGACCCGTAGTGTCTGATTAAGTAGTAAGTACTCTTCGATCTTTAGACTCTTCTTCCCGTTCTCTTTCTTACATCTTGATTGAGAAGTATTAACATTATTAACTCTAGAATGTCTCAATAACACACTTTTTTTTTTAAGTATTTACACAACTTCAGAGTAAACTACTGCAAGTCCCGAATCTGGATCACTGCAGTTTCTTGACACGCTATCTTCACGGGAATCAGAACACTCACGGGCTCGTGTATGACTGGGTAATCGCTTTTCTGCCTATCATTCGGAAAGATATATATGGAGACATGCATAACTCTTAAGGAGTTTCCACGTAAAATCGAGTAGATTTAGTTAGTATCACTTCTACTTTTACGCACCATAAAAAGCTACCATGACATACAATGACTGTTCTAAAGTCTTTTAAGCCTAATAACTTCACTAGTTAAGCACACAGAATCAGTATATCTATCACTTTACAAGGTTGGATCAATTTTCTGTTAAAACATAGTAAAGGAACTTCTTACGAAGTAGTAGACTTGAAAAATAATTTCATCTCCCATAAAAAAAATTTTAACTTCTATCGCCCCGATCATGTCGAAGTCTTCAGGTAAACGGCTATCCTAAAGATCCAATGGATTAGCTGGACCGACCACATACGAGTATGTGTCCTTCTAACTAAGTATGAACGACTAATTTTCAACGAAAGAATTAAAAACATATCATAAACCGCCCCGGTCACTTTCAGTCATCTGGTTAATGGCTATCCTCATATTCTACAAGTAGAAATGAGGACCAAACATATCCGAAGATATGTCCTTCAAACTGAGGCAACCGACATAATTCTAAGCGATAGTGAGGTTTTTTTTTTTTTTTTTTTTTAAACATAGACAAAAAAAACGGTTACTCGGGATTGATCATCCCATTCAGCTCAACAAGGTTTTGAAAACGAGTTTTGTCAAACGCTTTAGTAAACAAGTCAGCGAAATTATCTAACGTATCAACCTTTTCGAGCACAATCAGTTTCTTCTCAGCACAATCCCGCATAAAATGATAACGGATGTCAATGTGTTTAGTTTTACTATGCTTTACGGGATTGTTAGTTACTGAGATAGCAGCAGTGTTATCAATGCAAATAGGAGTATGAGTGAAATTCAGACCATAATCGCGCAATTGCTGTTGTATCCAAAGAACCTGGGAGCAGCAGTTCGATGCTGCCATGTATTCTGCTTCACAGGTTGAAATGGCGACTGAGGTCTGCTTCTTGCACTGCCATGACACTAATCTGCCTCCAAGAAACTGACATCCACCTGTTGTTGACTTCCGATTCTGATTGCACCCTCCATAATCAGAATCCGTGTAGGCGACCAACTCCAAGTCTCCTCCTTTCGTGTACCACAACCCCAGCTTAGGCTTGCCTTTGAGATACCGCAGTATCCTCTTCACACCCTTCAAATGAGATTCTTTTGGGTTTGCCTGAAAGCGAGCACAAAGACAAACTGCAAACATAATATCAGGTCTTGAAGCAGTTAAGTACATTAAAGAACCTAGATTGCCCGATATTGGGTTGGGTCCACGTCTGCATCGCTATCTGAATCAGCACCCAGTTTACGGTTGACGCAAACTGGAGTATCAAATGGAGTGCTGTCCTCCATCTTGAAGCGTTTAAGAACGTCTTGGACATACTTAGTCTGATGAATGAACATCCCATCTTTCTTCTGATCAACCTGCAATCCTAAAAAGAAAGTTAGTTCACCCATAGCACTCATTTCAAACCTCTGTTTCATGATGGCTTCAAACTCCTGACACATGGCGACTTTTGATGCAGCAAAGATGATGTCGTCCACGTAGACTTGCACCAGAAGAAAGTCGCTTCCTTTTCTCTTAAAGAACAGTGTGCTATCGATCTTTCCCCTTTCAAATTCATTCTCAAGCAAGTAATCGGATAGAGTTGAGTACCAGGCACGAGGGGCCTGATGTAGCCCATATAGCGCTTTACTTAGCTTGTACACGTGATCAGAAAAGTCTGGGTCAGTAAAACCCGGAGGTTGCTCAACGTACACTACCTCATCGACTTTACCGTTAAGAAACGCACTCTTCACGTCTAACTGGAACACCTTCATCTCCTTGTGTGCAGCAAATGCCAAAAACAATCGAATCGCTTCTAATCTCGCCACAGGAGCAAACACTTCATTGTAGTCGATCCCCTCTTGATGATTAAAACCCTTTACAACCCGCCTTGCCTTGTTCCTGATAATTATCCCCTTTTCATCTCTCTTGCATTTGAAAACCCATTTGGTGCCAATCGCATGCACATTCTTCGGTTTTGCAACCAAATTCCATACCTACATCTTCTTGAACTGGGCTAACTCTTCTTGCATGGCTTCGACCCACGAGCTGTCCTTGAGAGCCATTTGATAGTTCTTTGGTTCAATCTGGCTGATGAAGCAGGTGTACAAGCATTCGTTGATTATGCCCGTATCTTTAATGCTTGTGTAAACACAGGTGTGCTCATTCAATCTTTGTCTTGTTTGTACACCGTCGGACAGATCACCTATCACGTTCTCCAAAGGGTGATTTTTGTGAACTCTCGTAGTCGGAACCGAACTGACTTGCAGATTGTCTTCCAGGTTCGAAGGTAGCTCATCAATGGGTGATTGTTGTTGTTGAGAGTGAAACGGATTGAAGAATTCCTCTTCTGTAGAGGCAGCAGGGGTATCGACAGCATTTGACGAGGAAGGTTGACATTCATCATACTGCGGTCGTTGCACATAATTGTCTTCCTCATCATAAAGCATCTTCGTAGCAATTCTCTCATCACCTTCTGCACAATCCAAGTAAGGCATGTTAAAAGATTTAAAAAGCCTATCATAGTCGAAAACCCCAGCAGGTCCCGTGCTTGGTTTTGGTGATTTGTAACTTGTGATATCAGTGTTACACACCACCTCAACCTTGCTGGTCGATGTATTAAAGACTCGTCTGTTGGGAGTCCCCAACAACATATCCGACTAAAATACCTTCGTCGGCTATTTCACCAAATTTAGAATTTGTCTTTAATATCGAACACGGGGACCCGAATGGTTCGAGACCACTCAAGTTGGGCTTTCTCCCATGCATAAGTTCGTAACATGTTTTATTCAATCTTTTAACAGTTAACACTCTATTAAGGATATAACAGGCTGTTGCAACAGCTTCAGCCTAGAACACCACAGGAAGTTTCGAATCAGCCAGCATGGTTCTGGCTCCTTCAATTAACGTTCTGTTCTTCCTCTCAGCCACTCCATTTTGTTGCGGAGTATACGGAGCGCTGTACTGGTGGTCTATCCCTTTCTGTAAGCATAAGATCTCCATCTGATAGTTTTTGAACTCTGTCCCATTGTCACTCCTGATCTATTTAACCTTTTTCCCCATAATATTCTCAACCTTGGTAATCAAATTTATTACCATCTGAACCGTTTCATCCTTTGACTTCAGGAAATATACCCAAGAATATCGAGAGAAATCATCAGTTATCACCAAACAGTATGATGTTCCACCTAGGCTTTTTACATTCACGGGACCGAAGAGATCCATGTGAAGTAGGTCTAGGGTACTGACTATTGAATTAACCTTCTTGGTGTGATGGGATTTCTTGTGTTGCTTTCCCTTTTTGCACGATAAGCATTGGTCTTCAAAGTTGAAATGTTTCAAGGGAACACCCAGCACCAGCCCATTCTTGACAATGTAGTTCATTTTCCGAAGATGAATATGCCCCATTCTTCGATGCCATAACTCGGACTCCGATTCAGTTGCTTTTGACAGAAGACACGATTCTTCTGTTGCCATCTCAGTCGACCTCATGTCCATAACATACGTATTCTTTTCTCTTGGAGCCTTCATTACTATCCAATCCTCTGGTATCTTGAAACCAGGATACAGTACGATCGCTTCATTCTTGGTAAAGTGCACATTGTAATCTTTGTCACAGATCTGCGATACACTCAGCAGATTATGCTTCAGTTCTTCAACGAAATTCACTTTCTCTAACGTCATTTTACCATTAGTCACCGTCCCAATTCCAGTAATCCTTCCACCACTCTCTCCAGCAAAACTTACTCTTCCTCCCTGAACAGGTTTCCATTCGTGTAACAAATTCTTGTTACCCGTCATGTGCCGGGAACAGCCGTTATCCACAACCCATTGATTGTTTGCAGCCCTGTTCAACTGTTCCTGCACGATTAAAGCAGAGGATTAAAATCTGGGGACCCAAGACCTATTGGTCTTGGGTCGATACATCCCGTACTTTTGCTGTCCAAAGTTAGTATTAGAATGATTTCTGTAAGTCCTAAAAAGGAAACCTTCTTGTAAATTGACTATGAGGCCATCCAAACCTTCATGTATTAAATGAATTATTACTCATGATTTGGTTGTTAACAGGGAAAAACTGAAATCGATTTCTTTGAAAACCAGGATTAGTCCAATGTCTGAACTTTGATGAGTTTTCATTTTTACCATTATAGTGATTACTGTTAGTTCTATTCTCAGTTTTTGAAGGCCTCATACCTCTGAATCTCTGCTTTAGAGGGCAATCAGCAATCAGGTGTCCTATTTGATTGCATCTGAAATAACTCCTGTGTTCAACTTTCTTCTCAATAGTTGTTTTAGATGTTGAGGCTGCATTACTGCCCGTTTGTCTCACATATGGTGGGACATACGGGTTTAGTGGAGAATTCTTTTCATTTGTTTTATGTTCCTCTCCACATTTTTGGTAACACTGCCTCTTCTTTTGTCTCACTCGACTCGGATGACTTGTCCGATTTTGATGAGACAGGACTAGGAACAGAAATCTTAACATTAGTAACAGGCTTACTCGTTTCGCCTCTACTAACTTTTGGATCTTTAATTGTAACCTTAACAGGAACTGTCTGACCAAATTCAACATCAACAGATTTCTGA